>NC_057799.1:327384-627384 GCF_018294505.1 Triticum aestivum | reverse complement strand
CACAGGGATTTTTAGCTGCTTCTTCTGACCCTGCTCATCGACCACCTCAATATACCGAGAGGAACCACACTTCCTACAGTAGTTGTCATTCGCATACTCATGCCTAAACAAAAGGCAATTATTTGGACAAACATGTATTTTCTCATAATCCATGGAGAGCGCATTTATGATTTTCTTCGTAGCTTACATGGTTTTCGGCAGTTCATGGCCCTCAGGGAGGCTGTTAGCCCATACTCCCAAAAATGCTTTGAAGCAACCTTGGCTACACCCGTACTCGGCCTTGACTGCCATCAGTTGTGAGATGGCATCCAGCACAGAGAGCTTGGCACCCTCATAAAGAGGTTTCTTTGATGAGGCCAAGATATCCAAGAAGGCCTTTGCGGTTTCCTCCGGCTCCTCCGGTTCATTCGCTGAATGTGACGGAGGTGGCGGCTGTGCAGCAAAGACATCATCTACCATGTCTCTAACCCCAGTGTCCTCATAACCAGTGATGCGTTGTCATATCACCTCCTCTCTACCATGGTCCCGCTGGGCAAAGTTTATCGGCATATTAAAGTTTGGCATAAATCCATGCGTGCGAAGGTGCTTAGTCATCCCACTCTTATCTCTGTGCATACGTCTCTTACATTTGGCACAGGGGCATTCTGGCACCATTCTCATTGGACTATGGAATATCTCTTTCAGAAACACATCAGTTTTCTCGACCCACTCTGCTGTTACTTGATTCTGACGGAAAAACCCACTATACATCCACTGATTATCTGCCATCTCTGCTTTATTGGAAGCCACACAACAAAATTAAGGATTCATTTAAATTACTCACATCAATATTTTATTTTTTACAGGGTTGACGAGAAATGACATTTAATCCACCTACATCTCTAATAGGTAAAGATGGGTCCTAATCCCACCCAAGAATGTGTAGATTGAGTACGTTGTCCATGCTTTACCCCATTCCGAGACAAAATTTCGGCAGCACCTCCTTGCTGTTCTCCAAATACATGTCTCGACAAAATGCCGAGAGAATGTGTATCCGGAGAACAATGGGGAGGCGCCGCTGAAATCCTGTCTCGGAACGGGGTAGAGCATGGACAATGTACCCAATCTACACATCCTCGGGCTGTCCATGGAAAACGCTGGACAATCCGAAAGAGCCGCCGTGATAAATATGCAATTGAATGCATATTTATCGATGCAACCCTTTCGGACAGGAGACGCCTAGGTTACGCAACTTGATGTGAAAATTTAATCTAGTGACATGGAAAAAAAGCAAACGAGGTGCTGGAATTGTTGCTCACCTTCGGATGTAGAGGATGTAGTCCATCAGAGGAGGGACGACCGTGGACCAACACCTCCAACGTCGACGATCACTCCACGAAGATGGAACACCACAAATCCTGTTAATTCCACTGAGTGAAAAAAATTTAGGTCATCACCTCACATTAAGCATTGGCACAACATTATGAATCAACATGAAACAACATGTCAAATTGCAAAAAAAGCTTCATTAACTATTTTAGAAACTAAGTGTCTCGAATTGCTTCTTATATATGAATCAACATGACCTAACACTAACTTGACCAAACACTAACTTGACCAATATCCATCCATCTATCACAAACTTGAACAACATCTATTCATCTATATTCACAAACTTACTAAAAACTATCTAGTATGTATCTAAATACCTAATAAAACTACACAAAACAAACAAAAAAATACATTTTATTCATCTATCTAGCATCCGTCTATCTATTCATCTAGCATCCATCCATCTATCCATCTATCTATACATTTTATCCATCTATCTAGCACGCAGCTAGTGGCGGCGACCATGACCATGAGCAGCGACAACAAGGGTTCGTGGGAGGGGGGCTCACTGGGGGGGGAGACGCATTCGGCGGTGGAGGGCACGGGAGGGCCGGGAGGAGAACACGGCTGGCTAGAGAAGAAGCGGCCAGCGAGCTAGCAGCAGTGCCGGCCAAAGCCGCGGCCACGTGTGCTGGTCGGGGCGGCCAGCACGGGCTCCGGGAGGCCGAGCCGGGGTCGGGGAGCCGTGCGGCCGGCTGGGGTGGCGGCGGTGCGGGTCGGGGTGGGGTTAGGAGGCCGGGGCGGGGTCGACACGAGGCGGGTGGAGGCGGCGCGGGTGGGCAGCGGCGCGGGTGGACGGCGGCGCGGGAGGATTGGGGGTTGCGGGAGCGAATGGATAGAAACGAGTGGAGGGGATGCGCCGCGAGGGGATAAGGCATACTATGCCGACGGCTTAGCCGCTTAGCCGTCGGCATAGATGCAGTCATGCCACATGTCATCTATGCCGACGGCTAAGCCATAGGCATAGATATTTTCTTTTTTTTTTCCTTTTTTATGCATCAACATTAATCTTTTTCTAAAAAAAATTATGTTTCCAATATGTTAATTATAGACTAGCCTTCCTATAACCTCCGACGACCACTGAGCGACCTAATCACATCAAGATTGACTCACAAGACTACGGGTGCCAGCGGCGGCATCGTCCGTGAAGGGGTCCCACTCCGGAGACGCGTGTCGGGCGTTTGCAACCGCCACAACACTTCCAGACTTGTGAGAGGCCGAGACGCAAGATCCCCTCTGTGTAGACCCGACGCGGCCGTTTCCCCCCTCCAGGAGCCGGCGGCGGCACCGTCCGTGAGGGGGGCCACACCCCGGAGACGCGTGCTGCCTCTTCAGACATGCCACCACACCGTACAACATGTACGAGGGCCCGGTGCGATGCTCCGGTGGCATTGCTACCCCCCAGGGCCCCCGTCCTGCCTAACCCTGTAGCATTTGACCACGAGATCTAGCCCTTTGACTTTCCATGGACGGGCTTTGACCAGTGGACCTCTCCACACGGTTGTGTTAGGTCAGCCCATAGGAACACTTGGGAGCAACATCCGGGCCAAACCCAGAGCAAGATCCCCTCCGTGTAGGCCCGACGTGGCCGTTCCCCCCCTCCAGGTGCTGGCGGTGGCGCCGTTCGTGAGGGGGGCCACACCCCGGAGATGCGTGCTGCCTCTTCAGACATGCCACCACACCATACGGCATGTATGATGGCCCGGTGCGACGCTCCGGTGGCATTGCTACCCCCCAGGGCCCCCGTCCCGCCTAACCTTGTAGCGTTTGACCACGAGATCTAGCCCTTTGACTCTTGCGAGATGGGCTTTGACCAGTGGCCCTCTCCACCCGGTTGTGTTAGGTCAGCCCATAGGAACACTTGGGAGCAACGTCTGGGCCAAACCCATAGCAAGATCCCCTCCGGGTAGACCCAAAGCGGACGTTTCCCCCCTCCAGGTGTCGGTGGCGGCGCCGTCCGTGAGGGGGGCCACACCCCGGAGACGCGTGCTTCCTCTTCAGACATACCACCACACCGCACGTCATGTATGAGGGCCCGGTGCGACGCTCCGGTGGCATTGCTACCCCCAGGGCCCCCGCCCGCCTAACCCTGTAGCATTTGACCACGAGATCTAGCCCTTTGACTTTCCACGGACGGGCTTTGACCAGTGGACCTCTCCACCCGGTTGTGTTAGGTCAGCCCATACAAACACTTGGGAGCAACATCCGGGCCAACCCCAGAGCAAGATCCTGATGTCTACTACGCAACTTGTTCTTGTAGACTTGTGTTGGGCCTCCAAGCGTAGAGTTTTGTAGGACAGTAGCAATTTCCCCTCAGGTGGATGACCTAAGGTTTATCAATCCGTGGGAGGTGTAGGATGAAGATGGTATCTCTCTAACAACCCTGCAACCAAATAAAGAAAAGTCTCTTGTGTCCCCAACACACCAAATACAATGGTAAATTGTATAGGTGCACTAGTTCGGCGAAGAGATGGTAATAAAAGTGTAGTAATGATAGTAGATATTGGTTTTTGTAATAGTAACAATAAAAAACAGCAAGGTAGCAAGTAGCAAAAGTGAGCACAAACGGTATTGCAATGCTTGAAAATGAGGCCTAGGGTCTGTACTTTCGCTAGTGCAATCTCTCAACAATGCTAATATAATTGGATCATATAACCATCCGTCAAAGTGCAACGAAGAATCACTCCAAAGTTCCTATCTAGCGGAGAACATAAGACAAAATTGTTTGTAGGGTACGAAACCACCACAAAACTATTCTTTCCGTTCGATCTATTCAAGAGTTCGTACTAAAATAACACAAAGCTATTCTTTCCGTTCGATCTATCCTAGAGTTCGTACTAAAATAACACCAAAGCAAATTCATATTCATAATACTCAATCCAACACAAAGAACTTCAAAGAGTGCCCCAAGATTTCTAACGGAGAAACAAAGACAAGAACGTGCATCAACCCCTATGCATAGATTACCTCAATGTCACCTCGGGAATACGCGAGTTGAGTGCCAAAACATATATCAAGTGAATCAATACGATACCCCATTGCCACCACGAGTATTCAATTGCAAGACGTATATCAAGTGTTCTCAAATCCATATAAGTATTCAATCCGATAATACGAAATCTCAAAGGGAAAAACTCAATTCATCACAACAAGATAGAGAGGGGAAAACACTGAAGGAAATATGCCCTAGAGGCAATAATAAAGTTATTATTTATTTCCTTATATCATGATAAATGTTTATTATTCATGCTAGAATTGTATTAACCGGAAACATAATACATGTGTGAATATATAGACAAACAGAGTGTCACTAGTATGCCTCTACTTGACTAGCTCGTTAATCAAAGATGGTTATGTTTCCTAGCCATAGACATAAGTTGTCATTTGATTAACGAGATCACCTCATTAGGAGAATGACGTGATTGACTTGACCCATTCCGTTAGCTTAGCACTCGATCGTTTAGTATGTTGCTATTGCTTTCTTCATGACTTATACATGTTCCTATGACTATGAGATTATGCAACTCCCGTTTACCGGAGGAACACTTTGTGTGCTACCAAACGTCACAACGTAAATGGGTGATTATAAAGGTGCTCTACAGGTGTCTCCAAAGGTACTTGTTGGGTTGGCGTATTTCGAGATTAGGATTTGTCACTCCGATTATTGGAGAGGTATCTCTGGGCCCACTCGGTAATGCACATCACTATAAGCCTTGCAAGCATTGTAACTAATGATTTAGTTGCGGGATGATGTGTTACGGAACGAGTAAAGAGACTTGACGGTAACGAGATTGAACTAGGTATCGAGATACCGACGATCAAATCTCGGGCAAGTAACATACCGGTGACAAAGGGAACAACGTATGTTGTTATGCGGTCTGACCGATAAAGATCTTTGTAGAATATGTGGGAGCCAATATGGGCATCCAGGTCCCGCTATTGGTTATTGACCGGAGACGTGTCTCGGTCATGTCTACATAGTTCTCGAACCCGTAGGGTCCGCACGCTTAACGTTACGATGACAATTTTATTGAGTTTTGATGTACCGAAGGAGTTCGGAGTCCCGGATGAGATCGGGGATATGACGAGGAGTCTCGAAATGGTCGAGACGTAAACATCGATATATTGGACGACTATATTCGGACTTTGGAAAGGTTCCGAGTGATTCGGGTATTTTTCGGAGTACCGGAGAGTTACGGGAATTCGTATTGGGCCTTAATGGGCCATACGGGAAAGGAGAGAAAGGCCTCAAAAGGTGGCCGCACCCCTCCCCATGGTCTGGTCTGAATTGGACTAGGGAAGGGGGGCGCACCCTTCCTTCTTTCTCCTTCCCCCTTCCCTTCTCCTACTCCCACAAGGAAAGGAGGAGTCCTACTCCCGGTGGGAGTAGGACTCCCCCCTATGGCGCGCATCTCCCCTTGGCCGGCTGCCTCCCCCTTGCTCCTTTATATACGGGGCAGGGGGCACCCCAGAGACACAACAATTGATCCTTGAGATCTCTTAGCCATGTGCGGTGCCCCCCTCCACCATATTACACCTCGAGAATACCGTTGCGGAGCTTAGGCGAAGCCCTGCGTCGGTGGAACATCACCATCGCCACCACGCCGTCGTGCTGACGAAACTCTCCCTCAACACTCGGCTGGATCGGAGTTTGAGGGACGTCATCGAGCTGAACGTGTGTAGAACTCGGAGGTGCCGTACGTTCGGTACTTGATCGGTCGGATCGTGAAGACGTACGACTACATCAACCGCGTTGTGATAACGCTTCCGCTGTCGGTCTACGAGGGTACGTGGACAACACTCTCCCCTCTCGTTGCTATGCATCACCATGATCTTGCGTGTGCGTAGGAAATTTTTTGAAATTACTACGTTTCCCAACAATGGCATCCGAGCCTGGTTTTATGCGTTGATGCTATGCACGAGTAGAACACAAGTGAGTTGTGGGCGATATAAGTCATACTGCTTACCAGCATGTCATACTTTGGTTCAGCGGTATTGTGAGATGAAGCGGCCCGGACCGACATTACGCGTACGCTTACGCGAGACTGGTTTCACCGTTGCGAGCACTCGTTGCTTAAAGGTGACTGGCGGGTGTCTGTCTCTCTCACTTTAGTTGAACCGAGTGTGGCTACGCCCGGTCCTTGCGAAGGTTAAAACAGCACCAACTTGACAAACTATCGTTGTGGTTTTGCTGCGTAGGTAAGAACGGTTCTTGCTAAGCCCGTAGCAGCCACATAAAACTTGCAACAACAATGTAGAAGACGTCTAACTTGTTTTTGCAGGGCATGTTGTGATGTGATATGGTCAAGACATGATGTGATATAATTTGTTGTATGAGATGATCATGTTTTGTAACCGAGTTATCGGCAACTGGCAGGAGCCATATGGTTGTCGTTTTATTGTATGCAATGCAATCGCCATGTAATGCTTTACTTTATCACTAAGCGGTAGCGATAGTCGTAGAAGCATAAGATTGACGAGACGACAACGATGCTACGATGGAGATCAAGGTGTCGCGCCGGTGACGATGGTGATCATGACAGTGCTTCGGAGATGGAGATCGCAAGCACAAGATGATGATGGCCATATCATATCACTTATATTGATTGCATGTGATGTTAATCCTTTATGCATCTTATCTTGCTTTGTTTGACGGTAGCATTATAAGATGATCCTTCACTAAATTATCAAAGTATAAGTGTTCTCCCTGAGTATGCACCGTTGCGAAAGTTCTTCGTGCTGAGACACCACGTGATGATCGGGTGTGATAGGCTCTACGTTCAAATACAACGGGTGCAAAACAGTTGCACACGCGGAATACTCAGGTTAAACTTGACGAGCCTAGCATATAACAGATATGGCCTCGGAACACGGAGACCGAAAGGTCGAGCGTGAATCATATAGTAGATATGATCAACATAGTGATGTTCACCATTGAAACTACTCCATCTCACGTGATGATCGGACATGGTTTAGTTGATATGGATCACGTGATCACTTAGAGGATTAGAGGGATGTCTATCTAAGTGGGAGTTCTTAAGTAATATGATTAATTGAACTTAAATTTATCATGAACTTAGTCCTGATAGTATTTTGCCAATTATGTTGTAGATCAATAGCTCGCGTTGTTGCTTCCCTGTTTTATTTTGATATGTTCCTAGAGAAAATTATGTTGAAAGATGTTAGTAGCAAAGATGCGGATTGGATCCGTGATCTGAGGATTATCCTCATTGCTGCACAGAAAAATTATGTCCTTGATGCACCGCTAGGTGACAGACCTATTGCAGGAGCAGATGCAGACGTTATGAACGTTTGGCTAGCTCAATATGATGACTACCTTGATAGTTTAGTGCACCATGCTTAACGGCTTAGAATCGGGACTTCAAAGACGTTTTGAACGTCATGGACCATATGAGATGTTCCAGGAGTTGAAGTTAATATTTCAAGCAAATACCCGAGTTGAGAGATATGAAGTCTCCAACAAGTTCTATAGCTAAAAGATGGAGGAGAATCGCTCAACTAGTGAGCATGTGCTCAGATTGTCTGGGTACTACAATCGCTTGAATCAAGTGGGAGTTAATCTTCCAGATAAAATAGTGATTGACAGAATTCTCTAGTCACCATCACCAAGTTAGTAGAACTTCGTGATGAACTATAGAATGCAAGGGATGACGAAAGTAATTCCCGAGCTCTTCGTGATGCTGAAATCGACGAAGGTAGAAATCAAGAAAAACATCAAGTGTTGATGGTTGACGAGACCACTAGTTTCAAGAAAAGGGCAAAGGGAAGAAGGGGAACTTCAAGAAGAACGGCAAGCAAGTTGCTGCTCAAGTGAAGAAGCCTAAGTCTGGTCCTAAGCCCGAGACTAAGTGCTTCTACTGCAAAGGGACTGGTCACTGGAAGCGGAACTACCCCAACTATTTGGTGGATAAGAAGGATGGCAAAGTGAACAAAGGTATATTTGATATACAGATTATTGATGTGTACTTTACTAGTGTTTATAGCAACCCCTCGGTAATTGATACTGGTTCAGTTGCTAATAGTAGTAACTCGAAACGGGAGTTGCAGAATAAACAGAGACTAGTAAAAGTGAACAAAGGTATATTTGATATACAGATTATTGATGTGTACTTTACTAGCGTTTATGGCAACCCCTCGGTAATTGATACTGGTTCAGTTGCCAAAGAGTAGTAACTCGAAAACGGGAGTTGCAGAATAAACAGAGACTAGTAAAAGGCGAGGTGACGATGCGTGTTGGAAGTAGTTCCAAGATTGATATGATCATCATCGCACACTCCCTGTACTTTCGGGATTAGTGTTGAAACTAAATAAGTGTTATTTGGTGTTTGCGTTGAGCATGAATATGATTTGATCATGTTTATTGCAATACAGTTATTCATTTAAGTTAGAGAACAATTGTTGTTCTGTTTACATGAATAAAACCTTCTATGGTCATACACGCCAACGAAAATGGTTTGTTGGATCTCGATCGTAGTGATACACATATTCATAATATTGAAGCCAAAAGATGCAAAGTTAATAATGATAGTGCAACTTATTTGTGGCACTGCCGTTTAGGTCATATTGGTGTAAAGCGCATGAAGAAACTCCATACTGATGGGATTTTGGAATCACTTGATTATGAATCACTTGATGCTTGCGAACCGTGCCTCATGGGTAAGATGACTAAAACGCCGTTCTCCGGAACTATGGAGAGAGCAACTGATTTGTTGGAAATCATACATACAGATGTATGTGGTCTGATGAATATTGAGGCTCGTAGCAGGTATCATTATTTTCTGACCTTCACAGATGATTTGAGCAGATATGGGTATATCTACTTAATGAAACAGAGTCTGAAACATTTGAAAAGTTCATATAATTTCAGAGTGAAGTAGAAAATCATCGTAACAAGAAAATAAAGTTTCTACGATCTGATCGTGGAGAAGAGTATTTAAGTTATGAGTTTGGCCTTCAGTTAAAACAATGTGAAATAGTTTCACTACTCACGCCACCTGGAACACCACAGCATAATGGTGTGTCCGAACGTCATAACCGTACTTCATTGGATATAGTGCAATCTATGATGTTTCTTACCAATTTACCACTATCGTTTTGGGGTTATGCATTAGAGACAGCTGCATTCACGTTAAATAGGGCACCATCAAAATCCGTTGAGACGACGCCTTATGAACTGAGGTTTAGCAAGAAACCAAAGTTGTCGTTTCTTAAAATTTTGGGGTTGCGATGCTTGTGTGAAAAAACTTCAACCTGATAAGCTCGAACCCAAATCGGAGAAATGTGTCTTCATAGGATACCCAAAGGAGACTGTTGGGTATACCTTCTATCACAGATCCGAAGGCAAAACTTTTGTTGCTAAATTCGGAAATTTTCTAGAGGAGTTTCTCTCGAAAGAAGTGAGTGGGAGGAAAGTAGAACTTGATGAGGTAACTATACCTGCTCCCTTATTGGAAAGTAGTTCATCACAGAAACCTGTTTCTGAGACACCTACACCAATTAGTGAGGAAGTTAATGATGATGATCATGAAACTTCAGATCAAGTTATTACTGAACCTCGTAGATCAACCAGAGTAAGATCCGCACCAGAGTGGTACGGTAATCCTGTTCTGGAAGTTATGTTACTAGACCATGACGAACCTACGAACTATGAAGAAGCGATGGTGAGCCCAGATTCCGCAAAATGGCTTGAGGCCATGAAATCTGAGATGGGATCCATGTATGAGAACAAAGTATGGACTTTGGTTGACTTGCCCAATGATCGGCAAGCCATTGAAAATAAATGGATCTTCAAGAAGAAGACTGACGCTGATGGTAATGTTACTGTCTATAAAGCTCGACTTGTTGCGAAAGGTTTTCGACAAGTTCAAGGGATTGACTACGATGAGACCTTCTCACCCGTAGCGATGCTTAAGTCTGTCCGAATCATGTTAGCAATTGCCGCATTTTATGATTATGAAATTTGGCAAATGGATGTCAAAACTGCATTCCTGAATGGATTTCTGGAAGAAGAGTTGTATATGATACAACCAGAAGGTTTTGTCGATCCAAAGGGAGCTAACAAAGTGTGCAAGCTCCAGCGATCCATTTATGGACTGGTGCAAGCCTCTCGGAGTTGGAATAAACGCTTTGATAGTGTGATCAAAGCATTTGGTTTTATACAGACTTTTGGAGAAGCCTGTATTTACAAGAAAGTGAGTGGGAGCTCTGTAGCATTTCTGATATTATATGTGGATGACATATTACTGATTGAAAATGATATAGAATTTCTGGATAGCATAAAGGGATACTTGAATAAGAGTTTTTCAATGAAAGACCTCGGTGAAGCTGCGTATATATTGGGCATCAAGATCTATAGAGATAGATCAAGACGCTTAATTGGACTTTCACAAAGCACATACCTTAACAAGATTTTGAAGTAGTTCAAAATAGAACAGTCAAAGAAAGAGTTCTTGCTTGTGTTACAAGGTGTGAAATTGAGTAAGACTCAAAACCCGACCACGGCAGAAGATAGAAAAAGAATGAAAGTCATTCCCTATGCCTCGGCCATAGGTTCTATAAAGTATGCCATGCTGTGTACCAGATCTATTGTATACCCTACACTGATTTTGGCAAGGGAGTACAATAGTGATCTAGGAGTAGATCACTAGACAGCGGTCAAAATTATCCTTACTGGAATAAGGATATGTTTCTCGATTATGGAAGTGCCAAAAGGCTCGTCGTAAAGGTTACGTCAATGCAAGTTTTGACACTAATCTAGATAACTCTAAGTCTCGGTCTAGATACATATTGAAAGTGGGAGCAATTAGCTAGAGTAGCTCCATGCAGAGCATTGTAGACATAGAAATTTGCAAAATACTTACGGATCTGAATATGACAGACCCGTTGACTAAAATTATCTCACAAGCAAAACATGATCACACCTTAGTACTCTTTGGGTGTTAATCACATAGCGATGTGAACTAGATTACTGACTCTAGTAAACCCTTTGGGTGATGGTCACATGATGATGTGAACTATGGGTGTTAATCACATGGTGATGTGAACTATTCATGTTAAATCACATGGCGATGTGAACTAGATTATTGACTCTAGTGCAAGTGGGAGACTGAAGGAAATATGCCCTAGAGGCAATAATAAAGTTATTATTTATTTCCTTATATCATGATAAATGTTTATTATTCATGCTAGAATTCTATTAACCGGAAACATAATACATGTGTGAATATATAGACAAACAGAGTGTCACTAGTATGCCTCTACTTGACTAGCTCGTTAATCAAAGATGGTTATGTTTCCTAGCCATAGACATAAGTTGTCATTTGATTAACGGGATCACCTCATTAGGAGAATGACGTGATTGACTTGACCCATTCCGTTAGCTTAGCACTCGATCGTTTAGTATGTTGCTATTGCTTTCTTCATGACTTATACATGTTCCTATGACTATGAGATTATGCAACTCCCGTTTACCGGAGGAACACTTTGTGTGCTACCAAACGTCACAACGTAAATGGGTGATTATAAAGGTGCTCTACAGGTGTCTCCAAAGGTACTTGTTGGGTTGGCGTATTTCGAGATTAGGATTTGTCACTCCGATTGTCGGAGAGGTATCTCTGGGCCCACTCGGTAATGCACATCACTATAAGCCTTGCAAGCATTGTGACTAATGAGTTAGTTGCGGGATGATGTGTTACGGAACGAGTAAAGAGACTTGCCGGTAACGAGATTGAACTAGGTATCGAGATACCGACGATCAAATCTCGGGCAAGTAACATACCGGTGACAAAGGGAACAACGTATGTTGTTATGCGGTCTGACCGATAAAGATCTTCGTAGAATATGTGGGAGCCAATATGGGCATCCAGGTCCCGCTATTGGTTATTGACCGGAGACGTGTCTCGGTCATGTCTACATAGTTCTCGAACCCGTAGGGTCCGCACGCTTAACGTTACGATGACAGTTTTATTGAGTTTTGATGTACCGAAGAAGTTAGGAGTCCCGGATGAGATCGGGGATATGACGAGGAGTCTCGAAATGGTTGAGACGTAAAAATCGATATATTGGACGACTATATTCGGACTTTGGAAAGGTTCCGAGTGATTCGGGTATTTTTCGGAGTACCGGAGAGTTACGGGAATTCGTATTGGGCCTTAATGGGCCATACGGGAAAGGAGAGAAAGGCCTCAAAAGGTGGCCGCACCTCTCCCCATGGTCTGGTCCGAATTGGACTAGGGAAGGGGGGCGCACCCTTCCTTCTTTCTCCTTCCCCCTTTCCTTCTCCTACTCCCACAAGGAAAGGAGGAGTCCTACTCCCGGTGGGAGTAGGACTCCCCCCGATGGCGCGCCTCTCCCCTTGGACGGCTGCCTCCCCCTTGCTCCTTTATATACGGGGGCAGGGGGGCACGCCAGAGACACAACAATTGATCCTTGAGATCTCTTAGCCGTGTGCGGTGCCCCCCTCCACCATATTACACCTCGAGAATACCGTTGCGGAGCTTAGGCGAAGCCCTGCGTCGGTGGAACATCATCATCGTCACCACGCCGTCGTGCTGACGAAACTCTCCCTCAACACTCGGCTGGATCGGAGTTCGAGGTACGTCATCGAGCTGAACGTGTGTAGAACTCGGAGGTGCCGTACGTTCGGTACTTGATCGGTCGGATCGTGAAGACGTACGACTACATCAACCGCGTTGTGATAACGCTTCCGCTGTCGGTCTACGAGGGTACGTGGACAACACTCTCCCCTCTCGTTGCTATGCATCACCATGATCTTGCGTGTGCGTAGGAATTTTTTTGAAATTACTACGTTTCCCAACAAACACCATACGATCCGACTATATTAACAAAGCCCGCGATACATCAAGATCATGACATCTCAAGAACACGAGAGAGAGAGAGGGAGATTAAACAAATAGCTACTGGTACAAACCCTCAGCCTCGAGGGTGGACTACTCCCTCCTCATCATGGTGGCCGCCGGGATGATGAAGATGGCCACCGGAGATGATTCCCCCCTCCGGCAGGGTGCCGGGAAGGGTCTAGATTGGTTTTCGATGGCTACAGTGCCTTGCAGCGGCGGAACTTCTGATCTAGGTCTATTTCTGATGGTTTCTCTATTTATAGGATTTTTGGGTGTCGGTTTCACGGTAAGATGGGCCTCGAGGTGAACACAACCCATCGGGGCACGGACAAGGGCCCAGGCGCGCCCCGGTGTCTTGTGCCCTACTCCTTTACCTTCTGGTCCTTCCACGAAGCTTCGGGGTTCTCTTTTGTTCCAAAAAAAAATTATCAAAAAGTTTCAGCTCATTTGGAGAACTTTCATTTCTGCAGAAAAAACAACACCACGGTAGTTCTGCTGAAAACAGCGTCAATCTGGGTTAGTTCCATGCAAATCATACCAAAACCATATAAAATTGTTGTAAACATGGCATAAATACTTCATAAATTATAGATACGTTGGAGACGTATCAGCATCCCCAAGCTTAATTCCTACTCGTCCTCGAGTAGGTAAATGATAAAAGAAATAATTTATGAGGTGTGAATGCTAGCAAAGTGCATAAGTTTGATCAATGATAATTTCAATCACTTTTCCTAGCATCAAAACAACAACTCTTTCTCATAAAACTCATCATGATAAAGTAGCAATTGAACATGGAGTTTTTTGATGTGGAATGCTACCTAACATGTCATATAATATTTCTTTATAGCATGGACATTTGGACTTTTATATGGTTCAAAGCAATAGTCTAGTTTTGACATGAGACTTAAATACTCAAGCATATCAATAAGCAACCATGTCTTTCAAAATATCAACGCTAAAATAAGTTATCCCTAGCCCATCATGCTCAGTCATTTATCCATTCATGAAACACACTCGCATATTAACTACACCCAATGCTCAAGTACGATCATAGTGCCTCCTAGTTGCTGCTTTATAAGAGAGGATGGAGACTCAATTTAAAAATAAAAATTGCATAAAGTAAAAGAAGGGCCCTTCTCAGAGGGAAGTAGGGATTTGTAGAGGTGCCAGAGCTCAAAGCAAAAATTGAGAGATAAAAACATTTTGAGAGGCATACTTTTCCCACCAACGAAAACGACTTAGAGCTCCCAACACTTTCCATGCTAGATATATCATAGGCGGTTCCCAAACAGAAAATAAAGTTTATTCCTTTTTCCACCATACTTTCACTTTCCATGGCTAACCGCATCCACGGGTGCCCTCCATACCAACACTTTCCCAGGAATTTATTATTTGACAACATAAAGTAAATTCATTTTTCATTTCAGGACTGGGCATCCCTAATACCTTTGCCTTACTCTCGTGCAATGACAAGTGAATAAACACTCATCGTGAGAATAACACATCTAGCATGGAAAATATTGGCCACCCCTCACCGCCTCGCGAGCGGTACGAGCACACAAAAGAGAAATTTATTTTGAAAATTAGAGATGGCACATACAAATTTTCTTAGAACGGCAAAAGAATACCGCATATAGGTAGATATAGTGGACT
This sequence comes from Triticum aestivum, assembly GCF_018294505.1. Lineage (NCBI taxonomy): Eukaryota > Viridiplantae > Streptophyta > Magnoliopsida > Poales > Poaceae > Triticum > Triticum aestivum. The sequence goes on along the minus strand of NC_057799.1, from coordinate 612,481 downwards.
CATGTGGCAAAACTGGTTTAAAGGATTTTGGATGCACAAGTAGTGATCATACTTAGTGCAAAATGAAGGCTAGCGAAAGATTGAGAAGCGACCAACCAAGAAACAAATAATCTCATAAGCGAGCATTAAGCATAAGTAACATCGAATAATGCACCACAAGTAGGATGTAATTTCATTGCATGACAATTGACTTTCGTGCTTGCATAGGGAATCACAAACCTTAACACCAATATTTTTACTAAAGCATAATTACTCATCAACATGACTCACATATCACATCATCATATCTCATAACTATTACAAGGAATCAAGTTTATTTTTTCCAATGATCTTCATGAAAGTTTTTATTATATCCTTCTTGGATATCTATCACTTTGGAACTAATTTTCATATGTTGCTTTTGATAAGCTCAAACAAATATAAGTGAAGATCATGAGAATAATATTTCTTTCTCTCAAATTAATTTAAGTGAAGCAAGAGAGAATTTCTTCAAAAATACTAAAACACACCGTGCTCAAAAAGATATAAGTGAAGCACTAGAGCAATTCCATAGAAAAGAGCTTCGTTGATGGGATGTGGTGCCGCTTACCTAGCCTCTCTGGCAACTATTTGAGGACTCTATTTTATTTAAAAACTTTCACTTCTAAGTATTTATTAAAACAGCAAGAAAAACAAAACAAAATGACATTCCAAGAATAGCACACATCATGTGAAGAAGCAAAAACTTAGGCTCAGCCGATACTAACCGATAATCGTTGAAGAAGAAAGGTGGGATGCCTACCGGGGCATCCCCAAGCTTAGATGCTTGAGACTTCTTGGAATATTAACTTGGGATGCCTTGGGAATCCCCAAGCTTGATCTCTTGTGTCTTCTTCATTCCTCTCATATCATGGTTTTCCTAAATCTCATAAACTTCATCCACACAAAACTCAACAAGAACTCGTGAGATAAGTTAGTATAAACCAATGCAAAAACCTTATCATTCTCTACTGTAGCAAATCACAAAAATTATTATTTAACATTGCATACCAAATGCCTCTGCATATTTAATACTCCTATCCTCGAATAGAATCATTAAACAAGCAAACATATGCAAACAATGCAAACATAACAGTAATCTGCCAAAACAGTACAGTCTATAAGAATGCAAGAGTATCAATACTTCCCTAACTCCAAAAATTATGAAAATTTACCACACTGTTGAAAATTTATCAGAGCTTATTTTGCAAAAAGTTTCAACATTTTATCATATTCTGACTTTTCTAGGTATTTTTTGCAACAACGATAAACTTTCTATTTTGAAACAGCAACAAGTATACTTGCAAAATAAGCATGGTAAAGGCTATCCTTGACATTTTTATTGAAAATAAAGATGCAAAACATTATTCTAAATAACATCAAGCAAATCCTAACAAAATAAATTGATGCTCCAAGTAAAACACATATCATGTGACGAATGAAAACATAGCTCCAAGTGAGGTTACCGATAATGTTGGAGACAAAAGAGTGGATGCCTTCCGGGGCATCCCCAAGCTTAGTTGCTTGGATCTTCCATGAATATTACCTTGGGGTGCCTTGGGCATCCCCAAGCTTAGGGTCTTGTCACTCCTTATTCTCCTCATATCGACATCTCACCCAAAACTTGAAAACTTCAACCACACAAAACTTAACGGAACTTCATGAGATGGTTAGTATGATAAAGAGCAAACCATTTCACTTTGGTACTGTCAAAGACAAGATTCATAATTGTTCTCACACAATGCCTACTGTAGAATATCATTTCCACAATTTATATTGAGCAATATAAGCCATAGAAACTAGGAAACAAGCAAATTATGCATTGAAAACATAATCTGTCAAAAACAGAACAGTCTGTAGTAATCTGTACTCCAACCATACTTCTGCTACTCTAAAAATTCTAAAATATAGGAAAACATAGAGAATTTGTATATATATCACCTGTAAAAAATTCAGATCAAAAGCACGTTCCAGTGAATTTTTAAATTTCCTGGACCGAGCGCAAAAGTTTCTGTTTTTGCACAGATTCAAGTCAACTATTATCCACACTATCCCAAAGGCTTTACATGGCACTTTATTGAAACAAAATTAATAAAACATGATTAATACAGTAGCATAATCATTTGAACACACAAAAACAGTAGGTAAAAGTGTTGGGTTGTCTCCGAACAAGCGCTTTTCTTTAATGCCTTTTAGCTAGGCATGATGATTTCAATGATGCTCGCATAAAAGATAAGAATTGAAACATAAAAAGAGCATCATGAAGCATATGACTAGCACATTTAAGTCTAAACCACTTCCTATGCATAGGTATTTTGTGAGAAAATAATTTATGGGAGCAAGAATCAACTAGCATAGGAAGGCAAAACAAGTGCAACTTCAAGATTTTCAACACATAGAGAGGAAACTTGATATTATTGCAATTCCTACAAGCATATGTTCCTCCCTCATAATAATTTTCAGTGGCATCATGAATGAATTCAATAATATAACTATCACATAAAGCATTCTTTTCATGATCCACGAGCATAGAAATTTTATTACTCTCCACATAAGCAAATTTCTTCTCATCAATAGTGGTGGGAGCAAACTCAACAAAATAACTATCATGGGATTGAAAATTAAAATCATGATGACAAGTTTCATGGTTATCATTATTCTTTATAGCATACATGTCATCACCATAATCATCATAGATAGCAACTTTGTTCTCATAATCAATTGGAATCTCTTCCGAAATAGTGGATTCATCACTAAATAAAGTCATGACCTCTCCAAATCCACTTTCATAATTATCACAATAAGATTCAACACCCTCAAAAATGGTGGGATCATTACTTCCTAAAGTTGACACTCTTCCAAACCCACTTTCATCAATATAATCATCATTAATAGGAGGTATGCTATCATCATAATAATTTTTCTCATCAAAACTTGGGGGACCAAAAATATCATAATCATCAAACATAGCATCCCCAAGCTTATGGCTTTGCATATCATTAGCATCATGGATATTCAAAGAATTCACACTAAAAACATTGCAATCATGCTCATCATTCAAATATTTTGTGCCAAACATTTTATTGACTTCTTCTTCTAACAATTGAGCACAATTTTCCGATCCATTATTTTCAAGAAAGATATTATAAAGATGATCAATAATATGATGCAACCTCCATTCCATTTTTATATAGTTTTCTTTTATAAACCAAACTAGTGATAAAACAAGAAACTAAAAGATTCGATTGCAAGATCTAAAGAGATACCTTCAAGGACTCACCTCCCCGGCAACGGCGCCAGAAAAGAGCTTGATGTCTACTACACAACTTGTTCTTGTAGACTTGTGTTGGGCCTCCAAGCGCAGAGTTTTGTAGGACAGTAGCAATTTTCCCTCAAGTGGATGACCTAAGGTTTATCAATCTGTGGGAGGTGTAGGATGAAGATGGTCTCTCTCTAGCAAACCTGCAACAAAATAACAAAAAGTCTCTTGTGTCCCCAAGACACCAAATACAATGGTAAATTGTATAGGTGCACTAGTTGGGCGAAGAGATGGTAATAAAAGTGTAGTAATGATAGTAGATATTGGTTTTTGTAATAGTAACAATAAAAAATAGCAAGGTAGCAAGTAACAAAAGTGAGCACAAACGGTATTGCAATGCTTAAAAATGAGGCCTAGGTTCCGTACTTTCGCTAGTGCAATCTCTCAACAATGCTAATATAATTGGATCATATAACCATCCCTCAAAGTGAAATGAAGAATCACTCCAAAGTTCCTATCTAGCGGAGAACATAAGATGGAATTGTTTGTAGGGTACGAAACCACCTCAAAGCAATTCTTTCCGTTCGATCTATTCAAGAGTTCGTACTAAAATAACACAAAGCTATTCTTTCCGTTTGATCTATCCTAGAGTTCGTACTAAAATAACACCAAAGCAAATTCATATTCATAATACTCAATCCAACACAAAGAACTTCAAAGAGTGCCCCAAGATTTCTACCGCAGAAACAAAGACAAGAACGTGCATCAACCCCTATGCATAGATTACCCCAATGTCACCTCAGGAATCCGCGAGTTGAGTGCCAAAACATATATCAAGTGAATCAATACGATACCCCATTGTCACCACGAGTATTCAATTGCAAGACGTATATCAAGTGTTCTCAAATCCATAAAAGTATTGAATGAGATAACAATGAAATCTCAAAGGGAAAAACTCAATTCATCACAACAAGATAGAGAGGGGAAAACACCATATGATCCGACTATATTAACAAAGCCCGCGATACATCAAGATCATGACATCTCAAGAACACGAGAGAGAGAGAGAGAGAGATTAAACACATAGCTACTGGTACAAACCCTCTGCCCCGAGGGTGGACTACTCCCTCCTCATCATGGTGGCCGCCGGGATGATGAAGATGGCCACCGGAGATGATTCCCCCCTCTGGCAGGGTGCCGGGAAGGGTCTAGATTGGTTTTCGGTGGCTACAAAGCCTTGCGGCGGCGGAACTTTTGATCTAGGTCTATTTCTGATGGTTTCTCAATTTATAGGATTTTTGGGCATCGGTTTCACGGTAAGATGGGCCTCGAGGTGAACACAACCCACCGGGGCACGGACAAGGGCCCAGGCGTGCCCCGGTGTCTTGTGCCCCACTCCTTCACCTTCTGGTCCTTCCACAAAGCTTCGGGGGTCACTTTTGTTCCAAAAAAATTATCAAAAAGTTTCAGCTCATTTGGAGAACTTTCATTTCTGCACAAAAAACAACACCACGATAGTTCTGCTGAAAACAGCGTCAATCCGGGTTAGTTCCATGCAAATCATACCAAAACCATATAAAATTGTTGTAAACATGGCATGAATACTTCATAAATTATAGATACGTTGGAGACCTATTAGGATCCCCTCAGTGTAGAGCCGACACGGCTGATTCCTCCCTCCAGGTGTCGGCGGCGGCACCGTCCGTGAGGGGGGCCACACCCCGGAGACGTGTGTTGCCTCTTCAGACATGCCACCACACCGTACGGCATGTGTGAGGGCCCGGTGCAACGCTCCGGTGGCATTGCTACCCCTAGGCCCCCCGTCCCGCCTAACCCTGTACACTACTACAGGATGCTGCTAACATGACACTACGATCAGAGACCCTATGACGAAACTGTGTGCAATGCATTAATCGCAAACGGTGATATAAAAAACAATCAAAAAAGGTGCAAAACATTTGCGATGGATGATACATCAAACACAGTCCAGATTTTAGTTGCGTGTGCGATGAGGGACATACGGTTGATCTGTACGAACTGTTTGCGATGAGATAGAACAACAGAAACGGGCAGCCAGATCAAGGTGTGTGCGATATACGGCATACAGTTCACTCCGATGAACCGTTTGCGATGATTTAGGTGAGCACAAACGATTCGGCGTAACAATATGTGTGTGATACCCGGCAAACAGGTCGGTAATCAGAATTGTGTGCGATCATTATAGACAGCCCATACGGTCTTTTTTTGTGAATTATGTGCTCGTCAGGGCACATAGATCAACAAACCAACCTGTGGGCGATAATGTAGAAGATCTCTGCCGAATACATATTACTAACTGTGTGCGATGAGATTGACAGGATAAACAAAGATATATACCTTCTGCTTAATTTAGTCCTTATTCTTGTTGTTTTTGTTGTTGGATGGCCCCGCGACATCGTCTTGGCGAGGACGCTTCTTGCCGCTGACCGTTGGCTTTTCATCGCCGCTGTCGTCGTTATCGTCATTGCTGTCGTCGTCCTCCTCCTCCTCGTTCGACCATTCCTCCTCATCATCATCGTCGTCCTCTTCTTCGTCCTCTGACGGCTCCTTGTCCGTCTGGTTGTCGTCTGACGACTCCAGAGGCGGCGTCCCTTCCATGAACCGGATATAATCGAGGTCTGGGCTCGACACCGGACTCATGGAAGACAAGCGGGATGATTCTGATGATGACCTATCATCGGGCGCCGGACTGCTGGCCAAACTGTCATCCTCGCTGTCGCTCGACATGGCTGCAGAGTGTGTGCCAGTGTGTAGTGCGGCCTGCCGGGGACGATGAAGATGGTGGACACTTAAGCGGGGTATGCAGAGAAGAGGAACTGCCAATTGAAGCGGGGGTTGACGTATTATGTAACCGCTGATATAATCAACCGCAATTATTTGTACCCAGTCGCTCCAAATTCCCGGGGTTGCGCATGACTCCTATTGGCTATTTGGCTGGTTTCCTTTTTCAGGACAAAAACAAGGAACGAGTTTTGGGATTATGCACCGGTACCGGTATGAACGGGGTAGGATAGTTGGCAAGCAATACATTGAGCTCTTCTTTTTGATAAAGCCAGTAATAATCAAACTAGAAAGGAAAAGAAAAAAAGACAAAGAAAAATATCTGCACGAATCTTCGCGTAACGTAAATGGCATAGGACCTAGATGTGCATTACTTAGAGCACATCTAGATTGCTTTAGCAATACTGTCAAACAAAACCCCTAATCATCATTGCAAACAGCGCATAGAACATGGCTAATGCGACAACCACAACTACACATGCTAGTTCCTTCTTGTCTCTTGCTTTCATCTGTTGCCTGTGATTGATTCTTTCTTGCTTCATCGTACTGATTGTACATTCCAGATCAGCCAGTTTCTTCTTCAGCTTTACGTTATCTTCTGCGAGCTTGGTGATAACACTCCGAGCCCTGCCATGCCATTCTTTTTCCAGCCAGTTAACAAAGGCACAAGCCTCATATCCCTACCAATGTTAAATAGTATTCTAGATGAGCAGTGTCATTAACTGAAGTAAAATGATGAACTTAATTAGCACTAACCTCTAAGGGGCAACTGAGAAACCGCCTGCCAATGTCGAATCCCTCCGTGCATACACGTCGAGCGGGAGTGTGCCCGTGCACACAACTCAACTTTTGGTACTTCTCGGTGGCGCAAAACTCGGAGTCGAACTCATGTTGCGGGAGTCTGGAGTCAAGCTCCGGATCCGGTGGCAGATCGCTTTCCTGGGGGGGGGGGTCATTCAGGACTGATTCAGCAAGGAGCTATACTTTGGACATGCTAAAAAAGAGCCGGATAGATTGGAACCTGATAGGACCATTCGGATCCATGGTACACCTGCCTTCTGATGACCTTAGGCAAGTGCTTGGCGGCGACCGTCGTCGTTGCGGCGATACGAGCAGGAGCAGCCACACCGAAACCATCAGCACCACTCGTCCGCATTCCCCCAATGTCAGCGCCACGCGAGGGAATTTGGAGGCTATGTAGGGATTTGGGGGAAATGGGGAAACTGTGGAGATAAGCTAATGGTCGGGAACTACTAATGGCACCATATATATGTTGCATACGGCACACTATTTGTACATGCCTTTTGTGTTAGGTATTACAACGTCACACATGATTTCCGCACCAAACCGTGTGAGAAGACAACGTAGGTTAGACACGGTTGCCGTTACATAACCGTATGTGATGTACTACTCTGTCCATATAATTGAGTTACGATGATATACCGTGTAAACAGCCGCTCCGCGGATATCCGTAAAAAAAAACAGCCGCTCTGCATATAGAGATGGCGGCGGAGGCCTAGGCAGCGGCTACCGGAGAAGAGGTCAATCCTCGGTCGGTGGGCGGTGGCGGCGTCATAGTAGGTCAATCCTCGGTCTGCGGTGGGAGATAGGAGGAGCTTAACCATCGAGGTCAGCGGCGGCGTGATTCGAGCACATCCATCACGGTCGATGGCGGGATAGTGGAGGTCGAACTTCAGGCGGCAGCCGCACTAAGCTTTGCTCCTGAACCCTGCTGTCTCAGCGTGCGGCCGCATCGGGCTTGTCTGTCTGCTGGGTGGAGGTCGCCGCGCGGCTAATTAATTAAGGTATTCTTTTCATGAGTGGCTTAATTAAGGTATTCAATTCCTAATTGTAGTGTTGTACTAGTACTCTGTGTGTAAATTGACTCGCCATTAATTTTTGTCATTGCACGTCTGGATAACAACATGGAGCGCCCTCAGTAATTATTGAAATAAAACCTTGTGATTTATGCACGCATCTTTGGGCAGCAGTTAATCCATGTATTAATGTTGTTGTTTTGTTTTTAATTACCATTCGCGTGCTGCATATGGAACGATCTCGACGGATGAAGAATCGGAAAACCGCAGATTTTATCAGTGGCGTGACAGAGTTCATGAATTTGGCTGAAAGTACAAAGAGGAGAATTGGTGATGCGGATTACATCCTGTGTCCATGTACTGATTGTGCCAATACAGAGTCACATGAAGTTGCAGATGTCTAGGTGCACTTAGTCTCTAGGGGATTCATGGATGGATATACACGTTGGACCAGACACGGTGAAGAGGAGGTCATGGATGAAGATACCCAGGGCAGCGAGATGCCAAACCCCGATCAGTGTCACATGGATGTTGAATCTAACATCGGGGCAGAGGCATCAAGCTACCAATGGAACACCGACAAGCTGAAACTGGAAAACCAAGACGTCGACGCAGATGATGACGATCTTGATATGCCAGATTTTGCTGCTATGATTGCAGATTTCGAGGGCCCAGATAAGGATATGATTGGGTACAAGGATCTGCCAACCATTGATGCGGACTCCAAGAAAGAATTGTATCCAGGTTGCAAAAAGAAATATTCCAGGTTGAGTGCCACCCTGGCGCTTCTCAGATTTAAAGCAGCAAACGGTCTATCAAACAAGGGCTTCACAGAGATGTTAGGTATTTTCAAAGAAATTCTTCCGGAAGATAATGTGCTCCCCAGAAGCATGAATGAAGCGAAGAAAATTGTTTGCCCATTGGTACTTGAAGTACAGAAGATACACGCTTGTGTGAATGATTGTATATTGTACCGTGGTGAGTACAAAGATTTGCGTGCATGTCCCACATGCAAACATGCACGATACAAGCACAGGAGAGCAAAGAACAAGTACAAATTGGACGACGAGATCAAGACAGGAATCCCGTTCAAGGTTGTTTGGTACTTGCCTTTAATTCCAAGGTTGAGGCATTTGTTTGCAAACCCTAGAGAGACAAAGAGGTTGCAGTGGCATCATGATGAGCGAATTGCGGATAGGTTTATGAGGCACCCTAAAGATGGGGCTCAGTGGGAATTAATCGATAAAAAGTTTGAAAATTTTGCCAAGGATCCTAGAAGTATAAGGCTCGGGGAGTGTACTGATGGGATGAATCCTTTTGGCGATATGAGCACCAATCACAGCACATGGCCGGTCCTTCTCTGCATATATAACCTAGCTCCTTGGTTGTGTATGAAGAAAAAATATGTTATGATGTCAATGATTATCCAAGGCCCGAAGCAACCTGGAAATGACATCGACATTTACTTTCAGCTACTGCTAGAAGAACTACTGACAGTGTGGATAGATGCGCCTGCTGTAAAATGTTATGATGCTTACAGAAAGGAGATTTTCGATCTACATGCGATGCTGGTGCACACCATTCAAGATATGCCGGCGTTAGGCAACACATCAGGGCAGAAAACAAGGGGAGATGTAGGGTGTGTCACATGCATGGATAGGACAGCTAGCAGAAGACTTCCCAACTCGCGCAAAACAGTGTATTTGCGTCATCGTAGGTTCTTACGGAAAAATCACCCATACCGAAAGATGAAAGCTGAATTTGATGGTACGGCAGAGGCAGGTGCGGGCCTAAGACCCTATGACAGGGAGGTGGTCCACAACATGGCTAAAAAATTAATGTTGTGCTTGGCAAGAACCACCCTTTGACGGTGAAACTAACACCCAAGGATCAAGTGTTTAAGAAGAAATCGGTGTTCTGGAAATTACCTTACTGGGAGATTCTACGTGTACGTCACTTCATCGATGTCATGCACGTAGAGAAGAATGTATGTGAAAGCATCCTTGGTACTCTGCTCAAGATTAAAGGTAAAAGAAAGGATGGTGACGGTTCACGGCTCGATATGCTTGCTGATCAATCACAACGCAAGAGTGAAGCAGATGATGATGACAAATTCATCAAAGCTCGCTAGAGTTACAATTTTAGTACAAAAGAAGCAATACAGTTCTTCACCTATTTGTTGTCAGTTAAGACACCCTCTTCCTACTGCGCAAACATCAAAAGTCTCGTGGATGTGAGCTCAGGTAAAATGAAGTTGGGACACATGAATTCACATGATTGCCACGTAATGTTGACACAAATCCTCCCGGTGGCCATCAGGAATCTGATGGACAAAGATATAAGAAACACACTCATTGACCTCTGTGATTTCTTCAACCAACTATGGCAGAAAGTTGTAAATCCTGAAGAGTTGGATCATATGCAAGATAATAATGCAAGAATATTGTACAACCTAGAGATGTTTTTCCCACCGTCATTCTTTGATGTCATGGTCCATCTCACTGTGCACCTTGTCGACGAGATAAAGTATTGTGGTGCTGTGTTTCTTTGCAACATGTCTCCCTTCGAGCGGTTCATGGGAATACTGAAACGCTTTTGTCAGAACCGAAACCATCCAGAGGCAAGCATCCTACAAGGTTATACCGCGGAGGAGGTGGTTGAGTTTTGCATCGAATACATGAAACAAAGACCTATAGGTTTGCCCCTCTCTCGCCACGAGGGAAGGCTGAAAGGTAAGCCGGTTGTAACATCCCAAAATTCTAAATTTTGGAATGTTATAATAAACAGATAGATTGGATTGATTGTTTGATTGATTGACTGAAAGTGAGTGGAATTCGAAAGCTTTTGAAAGTTAAAAGAGAGGGAATAAAAGGACTTTCCCAAACTTTCATTTTGCTTTTATAATCTCCATGACTTCAAATTCTTTTCATCACAAAACCCTGGAGAGAAGATGACATGACTTCTTCCATTTATTTAAATGACAAGGGGTGTTGAAAATATTTGAATTTCATTTGAAAATATTTCCCATTTCTGAAACTTTATGCAACTCAATGATTTTCACGAGAGAAGATAAAATGACTTCTTCAAAACATATGAAATATGAGTTGGGAGTTTCAAAGGATTAAATTCAAAGTCCCATTGAAATTATTTTTCAATATTGGAGTTATTTGAGTTTTATTCAAATTATTTTTCTCCAAAAATAAAATATATGGAAATTAGGGTAAATGATTCCCTACATCAGAAAATTGGAGAGAAATAAATTTGAAATCATTTTGGTATTTTTAAAATGATTTTTATTGGATTTTATTAAGGCAGAAGCACTGTTTGATTTATTTGAATTTTTGAGGACTTTATTAGACTTTAGAAAAATGTTCAGCTTGTAGGAAATAATTTTCTGAAAATTTTGATATATTATATGCCTATATAATATTTTATTTTTATTTTCATTTTCTTTCTTTTCCCTCTGTTTAAAAAAAAACTCCGCCGACTGGGCCGGCCCAGCGCCCGAGCCAGGCCACGGCCCAATGGCCCAAACGCAGCGCCGCCTTCCTCCTCCCGTGCTCCACCCGGACTCGCCGGAGTCCGAGCAAGCCACGCCGCCGGCCGCCCCTTTCCCCAAGGAAGCCGCAGCCCCTGGCCCTTTAAAAGCCGCACCCCGCCGCCTCCTTCCCCTTCTCTCTCTCCCCTCGCGCCGCCGCCCTTGCGCCGCATCCCGCCACCGCCGACGAGATCCGCCGCCGCCGCCCCGCTCCGTCCCGTCGCCGTGGACCACCGTTGACGCCGCCATCCTCCTCGCCTCGCCGCGCCGCCCCTCCCCGACCTGGCCGTTGCCTCCCGCGATGCCCGGAGCCGCCGCTCCGGCCGAGACCGAAGCCGCCGCCGTCGTCCTCCCCGACTCCGGCGATCGCCGCGGTAACCGCCGCCTCCCGTCCGTAGGATCTGGATCCAACGATCCAGATCGCCTCTTTGTTTTTTTTCTTTTCCAAAACATTTTGTTAATGAAAGTTCGCTAGTTAGAGTTAGAGAGTGAGCGTTCGCTCAGTAGGTTTTTTTTCTTTTTTTTCTGTCCAGGGACCTAGTAGCAATTTGTTTTTCTTACAAATAGCCCCTGGTTTTCAAACACTCACAACTTTTTACTCGTTGGTCCAAATCCAACGAAACAAACGCCCACGTCTTCATTATGATTCCCTCTATCCAGTAATACAACCCAAACATGTTTTTGAAATTTTAAAATTTGAATTAGATCAGATTTGAATTCAAACTTCTTTTGTTCATAACTTAAGTTCCGTAACTCCGTTTGAGTTGATTCTTTTTGCAAAGCGAAGCTCTTGACCTAAACTTTCTGATAAGGCCAAATTCACATAGTTTTGGTACTGTTAGAAATTGTTTTATGTTGCAAGAGTTATTTGCTTGGTTTTGAAGTTTTCCGAATTGTTTTCCTCGTTCTTTCTGATCTTTTGAGTGATTGCTTAAGTGTGGTTACTATTGTTTGCTTACGATAGATTGAAACGGAGTGTGACGAGTAGAACTATCAAGAGTTTTGAGTGCGGATCATCTTCATCAACATTGCAGGCAAGTAACACTTTGATCATATACCTTCCATACCCAGTTTTATTGCATTAGATCTGTTTTCCTCAAACATTGCATGGTTAGGACCTAATTAAATTGTGGGTATTGGGAAGTAGTTGAGGTAGTACCTATTACCTGTTTTATTATCAAACCCTTGGGAGTTACTTCTACGTTTGCTTATATTGCTATGCTATGCTCGTAGACGTGGATTGGGTTTGAGTGAATTTTCCATGACAGATGTGAGATTGTTAATTTAATGGTTTACTTAAGGTGGCAACTTAAACACACATCTGGGTGGATTGAGGTACCTGGGTATTCCAGGATTGCCTGTTTTTCTTTTGGACCGCCACCCAGGTTCAAAGGGATCATGAGATTATTCATGCTAGAAACTTCCGTGTGCAGCCACAAGCTATTATGGGCTCTAGCATAGTTGATTAAGTCGTGTGAACTCTTACAGTGGTAGACTAGCAGATGTAGGTGTACCGGTCTACCCATCGTAAGGTGCTAACGCTTCTGAAAGACTGTGTCTCGGTCATCCGTTTCTCAAACACCTTGTAGTGCGAGAAATCCAACGGAGGAGATCGAGTCTTGTGGGGAAAAGTGCACAAACCTCTGCAGAGTGTATAAACTAATCATGATTAGCCGTGTCCCCGGTTATGGACATCTTGAGTATCTAGTTCTTGGATTATCCCGTTGATCTCATCATGTTACTTTAATTAATATTGTTGGGTTAATGATGATACTTAATTGGGATTGAGATGCTGTCAACCATCTCAATGTTTCACAACCAGCATGATAGTTAAATAAATTTTATTCCTTGAAGTAGGGAAAAATTGGCTTTTCGCAAAAACAGTAACCATAGAGCTTTTCCACCAACCATATATGCATGTAGTGATAGCCTTTGTTCATCATTTCTTTATGGTGTGAATTTGCCAGCATATTCCATGTGCTGACCCGTTTTTGGGCTGCAACGTTTCATGTTGCAGGATTCTTACGACGAGTAAGTGATACGTTAGGGTTACGATTTCTACACTCAACTTTGCCGTTGGTGTTGATGGGAATCCACAACCTTGTTACTTCCGCTATTTGGATTGAGGTAATAGTATTTACGTTACTTTATACATGTGATTTACCTCTGTTATAAATCCTCGAGTACTGTGTGTGTCAGCATACCGATCCAGGGATGACACTGAAGCACAGAGACTTGATCCATTCGGGTCCGGTCGCTACAAGATGGTATCAGAGCACATGTTGACTGTAGGACGTGACCCTAGAAACTGGCAAGCCCATAGGAAGGATTTTCTCTAAAACTTTTCTTTTCAAAAGAATCTTGTACCTCTCTTCTCTTCTGAGTTAATTCATATATTCCCTTTAGTGAGACCATATCCCTTTTCCCTTTTGACCACACGAAGATTCAGCTGATGAGACCACTTCAAGAAGTACAAGATATCGGACAACTAAGACCATTCGGAATGAAGAGGATTTTACCGTGCATTATGATAATGGAAACTACAACGGTTAAGGACTCTAAAGACTAGGAGAATTTGAAGGCTCTGAAGAATTTCCAAATTGGTATAGGAAGGCTACCCTTATGGAACTTGGCAGACTATGGAAGCCGTCAATACCCGAGACCAAGCTGTATCGGAGAAAGACCGGAACATGGAGCATTAGAACTCAAAGTTTTGTTAAGAAAACTCCAAGGCAGGAGATATCAGTTATGGAATGAAGGCTCATGGCAGTAACATGGGCATAGACACGGATACCCATGGTGTTATTACCTGTTTATGCTATTGTCACCGTGCGGAGTTAAGCATGCAGATGCATGGAAGGATTGGATGGTAGAAGGCTGATGGAGCACCTATCAGCAAGATGAAGTTTTAACTTTAGACCGGTGTATCACCAGGATCCGGAGTATTACATCAAGAAGTTTAGGATGGACCTGCAAGAAGCTGTATTTGACAAAGAAGTGTTTCGTGAAGAACTCAGAACCCAGAAACTGAAAGTAGCCAAGCAGGGAAAGCAAAACCTCGAGATAACGGAGACTTGTCAGGAACTGAAGGACAGTAGTATCATGGTTCATGCCAAGGATGTTGAGACCCAGAAGTTTGGAACGCAACTCCAGAAATATAAAGGACGTCATGAGAGACTTCGCGTCAACAGAGATGATTTGGCAAAAGAACTTGAGAAGGATAAGCATGATCGGAAGAAGCCATTGGAGGCATGAACAAGACCTGAAGAGTTTGGCAACGTTGAAGATTTATTGACCTTTAGAAGACCAAACCCATGTTATACCTACGTTAGATGCGACGATTGTGAGCTGTCATTTGTTTGTTGTTTTTCCGACAGCCACGATAAACATCTGTCTTTTCAAAACTTTTGTTTGTATTGTGTGCATCCCTCTCGACCTCTCTTATCTCACCCCAAACCCATGGACCCAATAGAGGATGAATGGAGATGAGCTTGTATTTTCTGGACCGATGAGTCAATTGGAGACGGACCGATGGATTCAGAACATGGAGGATCACATGAAGAATAACCCTATGGTCGGAAAGGATATGACCTGGCATGCTCTTCAGTGTTTTGAAAGAGGTGCTGCTACTTGGTGGAGAATGTACCAAACCATCAATGGATGGCAAGAAGTAACCACTTGGAAAGAATTTAAGTGGACTCTACAAAGATCTCGTCTTGTGTCCCAGAAATTGAAGCTTATGGAAAGGATATGAAGAAACCTTGTGCATACAAGCCTTGTGGAGAAATAGGACACAACCATAAGGAACACAAGGATGAATGCCCTAATTGTGAAGGAAGTCACCCAGCTGAAGAATGCCCAACTAGGCAGATCACTTGTTTCTTGTGTGAAGGGACTACCCACTACCCTGCTCAGTGTCACATCTACCCCATGGTACAAAGGACCATCGAGCAGAAGAAAGAAGCAATGAAAAGAGCCCTCATGGAAATTTTAGAGGAATCTGTGATGAAGGAAGAGGTGGAGGACACACCCAAAGAAGAACCAATTAAACCCTGCACCAAGTCATGCTATTCATGTGGAGAAGAAGGACACATCTCCCAAAATTGTCTGAATGGGGATTTAGTGGAATTCCCGACAGAGGAAGTAGAGTATGACACACAGGAAATAGAAGCCCTGATTGGAACGGAAAAGTCCAGGAAGAGAAGTAGATTGGATCCCAGGAACAACCCAATTTCTATAAAGAGAGACCTGAGTCATATCACATGTTTCAGGTGCAAAAATTCAGGACACTACCAAAATGATTGCCCAAAAGGAAAGACGAGGACCCCAGGAGGCTATATAATCACAAGGAAACCCCGAGATATGTCAGAAGTAATATTTTTCCATTGTGATGAAGCAGGGCACGTTGCCAAAGAATGCCCCAAGGAGACGGAGACTTGTGACAAATAGTTGAGTGCAACGAGAAATATAGTAGTAGTAGTGTGGACATTTCTTTTACTAGTGAGGTGTCGGATTGAGGCATGTAATGGAATGCAGGAGATTGTAATAATTTGAGAATCAATAAAGTTAGCATCATTGGTATTGATTTGGATTTTATGAGTTGTTACTCTATGAAGAAAGATTTTGACCATTTTCGAGGATATGAGAAATATGGTCTATGGAAGATTGTGCATCTTAAAGGTGGTAGTACCATGTGAGGAAACTTGACCCTTGGAAAAGGTAATGATATTCCCCGAAGTGGATTTCGAACAAAATAAGTATGAGTTTTATCTCGATATGTTGGATACCCCAAGAATATGAGGGTATGGAGTATTATTGGATGTAAAGGAGGTAGTCTATGAATTGGAGACGGATCATGTCTTCGTGTGTTCCCTCTGCGAGGAGTTAAACTATTTGGAGTTAAGGGAAAGTTAGCCCCAAGATTTGTAGGACCATACCGACTTTTGGAGCATACGAGAGAAGTGGCCTACAAGTTGGAGTCACCCGAAGGACTGTCATGAGTTCATGATGTGTTTCACGTTTCCTAGTTGAAGAAGTGCCATGCAGAGATGGCCAATATTCCCCTGTAAAGGACGCTTGACCCTGGAAAGGATAATGATGTTCCACAAAGTGGAGTATGGACTTCATAAGTATAAGTTTTTTTTATCTCGGTATGTGGGATATCCCCCGAGGATGAGATGAAGTACTATTGGATATAAAGGAGGTATGATGTTGGAAATATGGATCAATGGAATTTGATGATGAGTCTGAGTAATCATGTCCTAGTGGTGCCAATAGAAGGAAGGAAGACAGTACAATTGGATGGATTTAAGAATACTAGGAAGTTGGATGTTGGATTAAGGATCAGTTTCCCCGATGATGAGTTCAAGGTTTACCAGTGATGAGATGGGCCATAACCCACAGGCCCCAGGACTTGCCAAGAAGAAGCACATTCTTGCTGAAGGAAAAACCCCGGAAGTAGTTACGATTTTTATCGACTGACGATTTTATAGGAGTTTACGCAAAAACCTGAGAGTTGTGAAGGAACGATAGAGGTTTGTTTGGCTTGCAGAATCAATGGATTTATCCAAACCTAGTTCGTTGACAAGAGAAATTCTGCAATGCTTGTGAGGATGACCGAGTGTTAGAATGCGAGATTCGCTAAACCATGTACAAGGTAATGATTTGGGTGCGGGATGGATTGATCACCATACCGACTTACTCTTATTGTTCGCTTTGCTATATGGTATGGTAAATCTGAGTGACCTACCTATAGTAGAGAGACGACGGTATTAAACCTTGCTTGAACCTTAGAATGGTATAAGAATGTTTCCCTTGTACACGACAGTTGATGCCAATCGTAGGTTATACGGTGAAGATCAACCAGACCCATTTCCTGCAGGAGAAACCGTAAATTGTTGACCACCATGAGATATCGATAGTTGTTTAGTTTTGGCGCCAGACCCGTCAGCTAAGAAGACCGAGTCATGGAAGAACCTTACCAAGATGAAAGGACAGAAGAATTGAGGAAAAAGGTTATGCCACTACCGGAAGAGCCCAGAGAAGGAATTTTCTGAGAATCTGAGAAGACTGACACTGTCAAAGATGGATGGAGTATATGAGTTTTGATGGAACCGTAACCATGCTTTTAAGGGTGGTAGCACCCCAAACCCCTGAGATGATCGATGGATTTTGAGAAGACCCCCAAACCCTAACCTATTTCTTTCTAGCCTCTCCGCATCTCGAGGACGAGATTCATTTTAAGGGTGGTAGGTTTGTAACATCCCAAAATTCTAAATTTTGGAATTTTATAATAAACAGATAGATTGGATTGATTGTTTGATTGATTGACTGAAAGTGAGTGGAATTCGAAATCTTTTGAAAGTTAAAAGAGAGGGAATAAAAGGACTTTCCCAAACTTTCATTTTGCTTTTATAATCTCCATGAATTCAAATTCTTTTCATCACAAAACCCTGGAGAGAAGATGACATGACTTCTTCCATTTATTTAAATGACAAGGGGTGTTGAAAATATTTGAATTTCATTTGAAAATATTTCCCATTTCTGAAACTTTATGCAACTCAATGATTTTCACGAGAGAAGATAAAGTGACTTCTTCAAAACATATGAAATATGAGTTGGGAGTTTCAAAGGATTAAATTCAAAGTCCCATTGAAATTATTTTTCAATATTGGAGTTATTTGAGTTTTATTCAAATTATTTTTCTCCAAAAATAAAATATATGGAAATTAGGGTAAAATGATTCCCTACATCAGAAAATTGGAGAGAAATAAATTTGAAATCATTTTGGTATTTTTAAAATGATTTTTATTGGATTTTATTAAGGCAGAAGCACTGTTTGATTTATTTGAATTTTTGAGGACTTTATTAGACTTTAGAAAAATGTTCAGCTTGTAGGAAATAATTTTCTGAAAATTTTGATATATTATATGCCTATATAATATTTTATTTTTATTTTCATTTTCTTTCTTTTCCCTCTGTTTAAAAAAAAACTCCGCCGACTGGGCCGGCCCAGCGCCCGAGCCAGGCCACGGCCCAATGGCCCAGACGCAGCGCCGCCTTCCTCCTCCCGTGCTCCACCCGGACTCGCCGGAGTCCGAGCAAGCCACGCCGCCGGCCGCCCCTTTCCCCAAGGAAGCCGCAGCCCCTGGCCCTTTAAAAGCCACACCCCGCCGCCTCCTTCCCCTTCTCTCTCTCCCCTCGCGCCGCCGCCCTTGCGCCACATCCCGCCGCCGCCGCCCCGCTCTGTCCCGTCGCCGTGGACCACCGTCGACGCCGCCATCCTCCTCGCCTCGCCGCGCCGCCCCTCCCCGACCTGGCCGTTGCCTCCCGCGACGCCCGGAGCCGCCGCTCCGGCCGAGACCGAAGCCGCCGCCGTCGTCCTCCCCGACTCCGGCGATCGCCGCGGTAACCGCCGCCTCCCGTCCGTAGGATCTGGATCCAACGATCCAGATCGCCTCTTTGTTTTTTTTCTTTTCCAAAACGTTTTGTTAATGAACGTTCGCTAGTTAGAGTTAGAGAGTGAGCGTTCGCTCAGTAGTTTTTTTTTCTTTTTTTCTGTCCAGGGACCTAGTAGCAATTTGTTTTTCTTACAGAATAGCCCCTGGTTTTCAAACACTCACAACTTTTTACTCGTTGGTCTAAATCCAACGAAACCAACGCCCACGTCTTCATTATGATTCCCTCTATCCAGTAATACAACCCAAACATGTTTTTGAAATTTTAAAATTTTAATTAGATCAGATTTGAATTCAAACTTCTTTTGTTCATAACTTAAGTTCCGTAACTCCGTTTGAGTTGATTCTTTTTGCAAAGCGAAGCTCTTGACCTAAAATTTCTGATAAGGCCAAATTCACATAATTTTGGTACTGTTAGAAATTGTTTTATGTTGCAAGAGTTATTTGCTTGGTTTTGAAGTTTTCCGAATTGTTTTCCTCGTTCTTTCTGATCTTTTGAGTGATTGCTTAAGTGTGGTTACTATTGTTTGCTTACAATAGATTGCAACGGAGTGTGACGAGTAGAACTATCAGGAGTCTTGAGTGCGGATCATCTTCATCAACATTGCAGGCAAGTAACACTTTGATCATATACCTTCCATACCCAGTTTTATTGCATTAGATCTGTTTTCCTCAAACATTGCATGGTTAGGACCTAATTAAATTGTGGGTATTGGGAAGTAGTTGAGGTAGTACCTATTACCTGTTTTATTATCAAACCCTTGGGAGTTACTTCTATGTTTGCTTATATTGCTATGCTATGCTCGTAGACGTGGATTGGGTTTGAGTGAATTTTCCATGACAGATGTGAGATTGTTAATTTAATGGTTTACTTAAGGTGGCAACTTAAACACACATCTGGGTGGATTGAGGTACCTGGGTATTCCAGGATTGCCTGTTTTTCTTTTGGACCGCCACCCAGGTTCAAAGGGATCATGAGATTATTCATGCTAGAAACTTCCGTGTGCAGCCACAAGCTATTATGGGCTCTAGCATAGTTGATTAAGTCGTGTGAACTCTTACAGTGGTAGACTAGCAGATGTAGGGGATGTAGGTGTACCGGTCTACCCATCGTAAGGTGCTAACGCTTCTGAAAGACTGTGTCTCGGTCATCCGTTTCTCAAACACCTTGTAGTGCGAGAAATCCAACGGAGGAGATCGAGTCTTGTGGGGAAAAGTGCACAAACCTCTGCAGAGTGTATAAACTAATCATGATTAGCCGTGTCCCCGGTTATGGACATCTTGAGTATCTAGTTCTTGGATTATCCCGTTGATCTCATCATGTTACTTTAATTAATATTGTTGGGTTAATGATGATACTTAATTGGGATTGAGATGCTGTCAACCATCTCAATGTTTCACAACCACCATAATAGTTAAATAAATTTTATTCCTTGAAGTAGGGAAAAATTGGCTTTTCGCAAAAACAGTAACCATAGAGCTTTTCCACCAGCCATATATGCATGTAGTGATAGCCTTTGTTCATCATTTCTTTATGGTGTGAATTGCCAGCCTATTCCATGTGCTGACCCGTTTTCGGGCTGCAACGTTTCATGTTGCAGGATTCTTACGACGAGTAAGTGATACGTTAGGGTTACGATTTCTACACTCAACTTTGCCGTTGGTGTTGATGGGAATCCACAACCTTGTTACTTCCGCTATTTGGATTGAGGTAATAGTATTTACGTTACTTTATACATGTGATTTACCTCTGTTATAAATCCTCGAGTACTGTGTGTGTCAGCGTACCGATCCAGGGATGACACTGAAGCACAGAGACTTGATCCATTCGGGTCGGGTCGCTACACCGGTCGTTGCTGGCACGCAAATGGCTGCACCCGGAGATTTGGCAGAGAAAGCCCATTTGACGGTACTGCTTAACAGCCCAGTTCTCATCGCTTATGCCAAAGAACACTTCGCAGAGATACGCAACAGCTTCTTACCAATGGTGCCTTCATCTGATGTGGAGATGAAGGAGCACACTAAGAACTATGCCGAATGGCTGAAGAATCGTTTGGCACAAGGATCCATCGATGACATTGCTACGTGGTTGGCACAAAAGCCATCACCTACGGTGTTGACGTACCAAGCATATGACATAAATGGATACACGTTCTACACTGAGGAACGTGATAAGAAGACCTCGTATCAGAACAGCTCTATTCAAATAGAATGCATGACTGTAAATGAAGCTAATAAAAGGGTATACTATGGAACCATCAAAGAGATTTAGGAGCTTGACTATGTGAAAGTTAAGGTGGCATTATTCAGGTGCGCATGGATCCCTCTTGGTCAGGTAAGGATTGATGAGTACAGGAAGACCTGTGTTAACAGGACAACGATGGCATATCACGCGGACCCATTCATTCTTGCCAGCGATGCTACCCAGATTTTCTTTGTGGAAGACCCCTTGCATAAGAACGACCATTTAGCGATGCATGGGAAGAGAAGGGTACTGTGTGTCGACGATGTTGCCGATGAGGACGAGTACGATGAATTTGATGAGTTGCCAGCCAAGGGATCACGCGCTGGTGTAACAGAGAAGCGTAAAATCATCAAAAAACCCAAGTTCATTCGGGGTCATCTTAATGATCCCAGTTCCCCCATGTACATGGGAATTAAGCCGTAAGACTAGTCTTTATGCCTACCCAACAACTTAAATCGTTCAATTTAGAACTGTCGCGTGTACTGAATTTGTGAGTTATGCCCAGTTTTCTGTTGATGTAAGAACCGTTAATATGTTGACCTTGATATGCTGTCAGCTCAGGCAATGAATATGAACTGTTTATTATTATTATTATTATTATTATTATTATTATTATTATTATTATTATTATATCATAGAGGTAGCACACTCAATTGATCTCACTACAGTATGTGTGAAAGAAAATATGCAATCTGGTTTGCGAATAGCACATGGTTCGTTGATGAAAGCCGTGTGCCAACCAAACCCCGCCACCCTGCCCACGATCTGATGCGTGCTTTCTGATTGGAGAGAACCCAAACCCCACGGATCGTACGTCTGCACCGTTGGATGCTCCCAGATCGAACGGTGATCCTCATCCCTTTCGACAGGACATGCAGTTCTGGTTGTAATTTTATTTTTATGCACAAAATGCACGTTAATCTCAAAAAATGTCTTAAATATAGCTAACGATACCTGAAATGCACCAGGAAATCAAACCCGTGGTATAATGGTGATTGTGTACCGTGGAAATTATTATGAGGCCAAACGATGAAGTCACCGGCCACAGGAGTTTGAATTGACACGTCTCCTTTTGGAAAACCATGATCCTTCATGTGAGATGCTCAGGTTTGGAAGGAGCGGTCATCAAAACTTGTGCCAAATTTTACCTATTTTTTTCCACGGGGTCGTGAGAGCACGCCACAGGCACACATCAATTTTGATGATGTCCGAACTCCATCTGAATTTCCTGTAATTAAAATACCAACTAGGCCTACGCCAGTGGCCGCACCTCGTGGCCGAAATGTTTGAAACTTCTCCCCGCTTCTCGAACAAACGGATGAAAACTCACAAAGAAACGCACAAATGATCTGTACACCTTTGCTAGGCTGATAGTAAGGGGGTATCATAGCTAGTATCATGCATGCCAACTAGGCAATTTTGATGAGCTGTCATAGAATTAATTAAATGAAGAAAGAGGGGGTTAAGTATCATATCATGAAACCATATCATAATAAATGCTATGCTACTATGTGTCATGCATGACAATATAAATAAAGTACTACATATGATACTAGTTACTCTATAATATACTATGCATTAGAGCAAGTACACAATAAAGTGACATAAGACTAGCCACAATGGGTAGTAATATAGAATGTTACTAGTCTATGTTACTACCTCTATATTGGGGAGTAACATATGTGTAGTAACATGCAACACTTCATTTATTAGGCTATAGACTCATCTTGCCTTGAGATGTGTGATGTTACTCATATTACTAGTAAGACTACCCACAGTGGGAGTAACATAGGTAGTAACATCACACATATCTAGATAAAATAGATGATGTGGCAAGCAATAAATGAAGAAATGGAGGAAAGTGGTAACATAGCTAGTTACTAGTAGTATGAGTAACATCACACACATATCAAGGCAAAATGAGTCTATAGCCTAATAAATGAAGTGTTGCATGTTACCACACATATGTTACTCCCCACTATAGAGGTAGTAACATAGACTAGTAACATGTGCACATGTTACTAGGTAGTCTATGTTACTACCCATTGTGGCCAGTTTAACTAGCCATGTTACCTCTTTCCTCTCTTTCTTTATTTATTGCCTGCCACATATCTATTTTATCTAGATACGTGTGATGTTACTACCTATGTTACTCCCACTGTGGGTAGTCTAAGCAGGCTATAAGGAATAGAATAATATATATGTGCTTATTAGTTGGAGGAAAGAGAAGGGAAGCGGGTCTTGGTTAGTAGAGCCAGCTACAACATGAGACCCAAGACACTTTGTGAGGATGTAAGGTGGGCCAACTATTGATAAACTAGTACGTATATAAAACCTATTATTGTACATGCCCGCTAAGAGGTTGGCTGTATATGACATGACAACTGCTTATAGCCGACCCTTGGTTGTATTATTAACCATGCTCTTAGTGAGGTAGCTAGTATATCATAGACGACCAGCTAGTATCAGACTAGCCAAAGTGGGAGTAACTTCAGCAGTAACATCGACTCCAACTCAGCAAACTTGCTTATGTGGCAATAAGTTAATGAGGAGAGAGATAGTTTCAGTAACTTAGCTAGTTACTGTAACATCACATGTCACAATGCAATATGAGTCTATAACCTAATAAATGAAGCTTTGCATGACACTACACTTATGTTACTTGTTGAGAGTAACTTAGACTAGTAACATGCATATGTTACTAGTCTATGTTACTACTTTCATAGTGGGTAGTGTCGCAGGTGTGGTAACATAGATTTATTCATTTATTACTTTGTAGACTCATCTTGCATTGGAAAGCGTTATGTGATGGTAACATATTATGTTACTCTATTTGCCTCTCTCCTCATTAACTACTTGACACATCATCATTTTTGCTTATGTGGCATCTATGTTACTACTTATGTTACTCCCACTATGACCAGCCTGAAGGTAGTAACATATATAGTCTAGGGATATGTGTATGTTACTAGTGTACTCTCCATTGTGGCTAGTCTCATACTCCCTCCTTTCCGGTTTAGGCTGGTTGTAATGGTATTATCATAAGCGGTATCATGCATACCAACTAGACTTTTTGGATGATGTGGCACACAATTAAATGAGGAAAGAGAGGATGTGGTATCATATCATGATACTGTGTCATATTAAATGTTGTACTACTACTTTGTGTAATGCAAGACAATTAGTAAGGCAACCTAAGATGCTAACTTATGATACAATGCATTACGGAAGTAGTATCCTACACTATCATATGCATGATACTAGTATATATGATACTCCCCATTACAACTAGCCTTATAGGGCTCAATTCAAAAATCTCACCAACCAAGGTAGATGGTGAGTGGTGGAATACTTTTTGTAGTTTGCAAAACACCCAATTAATGCTTTTGTTTTCCTCAAAAAATTATGTTTTCCAATGTATTAATTGCAATACATGCATGCATATACAAAGTTGTATATGCATTGGTCAACTTTCTCTTAATACTTGCATGCAATGATTTAATGCACCTTGAAATCTGGACATGTGATGGGGAACAACCAAATTGAGCCTTATAAAATGGAAAAACTAAAATTTTGAGATAAGCCTATAAACCGGAAAGGAGGGAGTATATATGCATGATACTAGTATATGATCGGCAATACCTCCGTAATGCGCGCATGCATAGTATCATAAGTTAGTATCTTAGGTTCCTTATTAATTTCCATGCATGTCACAAAGTAGTACAACATTTAATATGATACGGTATCATGATATGATACCACACCCTCTCTTTCATCATTTAACTATGTGCCACATCATCCAAAAAGTCTAGTTGGCATGCATCATATCGCTTGATACTCCCCTATTACGAGCAGCCTTATTAGGGTGGCCATAGTGGGGGTATCATAGCCGGTACATGCACTCGGGAATAAAAAATATGATGATGTGGCAAAGAAGTAGTAACATAGGTAGATACCGTAACACACACACACACACACACACACACACACACATATATATATATAATAAATGCTATACTACTTTGTGTCATGCATGGCCATAAATGCGGTCATCTATGATATATACTCCCTCCGTAAACTAATATAAGAGCGTTTAGGTCACTGTTTTAGTAATCTAAACACTCTTATATTAGTTTACAGAGGGAGCTAGTACTACTCTATGATACTATATATGCATTATGAAGGTACGTACGTCGTATCATACACTAGTATCATATGCATGATACCATATATATATAGTATATGATACTCCCCACTATATAAGGCTGGCCATAGTGGTGGTATCATAGCCGACGATGTCATGCACTCGAAAATAGCAAGTATGCTGATGTGGCAAAGAATTAAATATATATAAAGAGGGTTGGAGTAACATATAGGTAGATACCATATCATGTTAAATGCGATGCTAATTTGTGTCATGCATGCCAATAAATATGATCTATATATGATACTATACTCTATGTATTATACTATGCGCTATAATTAATTAAAGGTAGTATCATACACTAGTATCATATATACCATATATTCATGATACTAGTATATGACACTCTCCACTATACTCGTGATTTCTTACCGTGGAAAAATTGGAGGCTAAACGATGAACTCATGTTTTCATTCAAACAAAAATATGATGTTAGGTAATGTACACTCACGAAAGCCGTGTGTCCACTAAACCGTGGCCGATGCACCCCCACCCCTCTACCACGCGCGCGATCTGAGTCGTGCGTTCTGATTGGCCAGAACCCAAACCCCACGGATCGTATGTCTGCACCGTTGGATGCTCCCAGATCGAACGACAATCCTCATCCCTTTCGACAGGAAATGCAGTCCGGCTAGGAATTGATTTATATGCCAACATGCACGGTAAATGCCAAAAAATGTCTTACATATAGCACACGAGACCTGAAACGCGCCAGCAAATCAAACCCGTGGTAAAATTGTGATTGGTTTACGTGGCAAAAATTTAGAGGCAAAATGATGAACTCACGTCTTCATTTTAAAATCAGTACGTCTTCATTTCAAACGAAATTATTCTGTTTGTGCACACGAGCGCTTAGAGGCAACCGTTTGCATAGGCCTTTCCGTGCGCGCGGCGACCGGGGATATTTTTCACCCTTTTCACCTAGGCCACCAACACCCGGAGTCCCCAACACCCCCCCACCGTCCGCCCGCGTTTCACTCCAGCCAATCTCCTTCGCCAGCTCCCCCCTCCCCCAGATCCATAGCAGAACCCTCTCCGGCACCTCCGTGCTCACCCCGGCCATGTGCCCACTCTTTGGCGTCAAGCCTACCTCCACTGCCGTTCCCAACATGCGGTGGCCCGCGCCTCGCAGTCTTCGTTTGCTCGCCAGCCACCCTCGAGCATATTGATGCAGTAACCCTCGCCTCTCCTGTGGCCCGGCCGGGTTTGCATTAAGAATCCTGTTAGTTACTGCTCTCCATCGCGGTGAAACATATTTCCTCGCAATCCCTCTTCCAATTTCATTCTGTATGTTCCCAAATTGGCTATAAAATAACAGAGAGCGTATATATGTTCATTATCTACCTTCCTTACTACATATAAGCTGTATTTGTTCCAATAGGTTACTGCCTATTTACAGATCGCGGGCGCCCGAGTCACACAAACTTAACAAATTAGCCATACATTTTCTAAATTATTGCATGGCATGTTTAGAAAGCTTGATACCAAGTTGTTAGTTTTATGCTTATCCTCCTTTCCTGAGTTTCGCATGTGTTCTCTGTAGATGCCGAGTAGCAGCGACAGCACTCATTCAGGCCATGTATCTTCATCTGATTCGGACAACCCTAGGTCTTCAGCAGATTGTGAGGGATCAAGTAGTCTTGAACGGGATAGAGCTGCAGAAATTACCATTCCGGTCAGGACACGGAGGAACGCTCCAAGGAAGCCCACACACCAGCCTAAAGGTGTATATGAAGTAACCGAGATTGATTTAAAGTCCTGGGCTCCAACTAAACCAGATAAAGCACGCATGAGGTTCAGGAGTGTGTGTGGATTTGTTGGCAGGGCAAGGCTCAACATTAATCTACCGGGGTTTCGGAAGGCTGACACAGAAACACAGGGAAGGATAGTCAGGGAGATCATGGATCACTTCAACGTTCTAGAGCAGTGGAGAATGCAGGTGGAACACGCTGCACTGAAGAAGGCTAGGGATGCTTGGAGAAACTGGAAGCACGTGCTGTACAAGAAGTACTTGATCGAAGGCAAGGACCCAATCCCCGCATACCCACAAATTACAAAGGCAGACTAGGCAGAATTCAAAAGGGTCAGGGCAACTACAGAGTTTGCTGAGAAGAGTTTCAAGCAATCGGAACTTCAGAAGAAGAACATACACCCCCACCGTATGGGTGTGGCAGGATACTACGTCATGAAACTGATATGGGAACAGGAGGACAAAGAAGCAGTAGCGCTGGGTGGGAACCAGAGACTACTTGCGGGCACGTGCAAAGAGGCGTGATGACGGAGCTTATTACTTTGAAAACGCACGTGACGCCAAACTGTATGAAGTGATGTTAGTGGCTTCCAAGATCCCTGGAAGGTTCTATAGGAACTCAGGGCCATGTGACATTCTGTCCATTGCTCTGGACACAAAAGAGCCCCCTGGCCGTGAAAGGGGTATAGGTGTTAATGTCCCGCACAAGAGGGCTTTCACACTCAGCAAAGAAGAGAGGCTCGGCATGAAAAAAGCGAGGAGTGAAATGAAGCAGAATGCATTGTATGAAAGGTTGAAGAAGGAGATTTATCCGGCTGTTCAAAAGGATGTTGAGGAGTCAATGATGATGCAGAAGACTCTAACACTAACAGATAGCCAGCAGATGATAGGGGAGGCGGGCATGGAGGATGCTGCTTATTGCGCGACAAGACTGCACAAGAGTAGCTGTGCGTCAGCTGACCCCAGCAACACTGAGACTGCAGCTGCTCGTGATGATGCTATATCTGATCTATCTGGAATGAAAGACAGACTGAAGGGTGTGCTTACACATTATGAAGGTACATTAAAATGTGCAACAGCCTGGGTTTGCCCACCCTTCTTGGAAGATGGCCTCTTCTTGGACAATGTGCCATTGAAGCCGGGCTGTGTGAAGTGCTACGTGACTGAAGTGAAGCCTGGATTCAATGAATTTGCCCTGAAGAATGTCCTAGGAGACTTCGATGAGCAAAGGACCTTGGGAGAAACACTGTTACATCACATCCAGTGGCCACGACAGGAAATAGAGTTCATCGATGAGATTCCTGAAGCCCCGCCAAGAGCAACCACTGTCGCCCCTCAACCGGTGAAGCTCTCCTTGCCACAGCAGCTCTCGCGGGCTAATGCATCAACCTGTGATCAGCCGACCCAACTTTGTGGCGTACAGGCCATGTCATCCTCCGCCCCAAACCAGCCAGTGGCAAGGCCTACAACTGCTGATGACACACCATCGGTTCAGATGCCGGCCGCTGAAGCAGCGGGGGGAGACCCAGCTGCAGCACAAGCTCAGCAGACCAACCTGGTGGAACAGACTTCTAAGCAGTCTGATGCTTCAGAACCGCCTGCTAAGTAGTCTGTAGGTCCAGAACCGAGTACTCATCAGTCCGTCGGTCCGCAGGTGCGTGATCAGCATACCAATGCGTCAGCACTTCCTGCTCAGCAAACCAACGCGTTGGCACGGCTTCCTCAGCTGTCAGAGTAAATGACCACAGGTAGCCTCATCAGCCCCCCATGGTATTTGAAGACACCGGGGCCAGCTGCACCCCTAAAGCACTGAAGACAAAGCGCAGCCTTCCTGGGGCCGGCTGGTCCAAGCTGCCGGCTGCCAGAGGATGGCGGACTCCAGAAGATGGCCTCGAGGTGGGCCGACTCCTAGCAGGCGGCCTCCAGAGAGGCCGGCTCCTAGCAGGCGGTCCCTCGTGCCCTCAAAGTTTGGACCCACATAATCATGACGAGACGGGGCATGGCTACAGTGCAGCCTGCCACCCCCGAATCCAGGGCGGAGCGTGGCCACAGTGCAGCGTACTGGGCGGACATCCCTCGCCCGGCGCGGCACTGTTGCCACGCAGCCCATGACATCATCCATGGCAGAGAAGGCCATGCTTCCACAACGGGCTGTCGATACGGCCCGCAGGCGGCGGGTCCCACCTATCCGTGAGAAGCCAAAGGGTGGCTAGCCCTGACCAGTCAGCTCAGGGGGAGGCCGACTCCTCACCAGGCGGCCCTCCCCCTCCCTCAAAGTTTGTGCGCCAGTAAGCAGAAGAGACGGGGAGTGGCTACAGTGATCGCCCACCAGACGGCGGGACCCAGCTGCCGGCCACCATAGACACTGACAGCCAGGTCCTACACCCGGCCAGATTACCATTGTACCCCTGGGGGTAGGCCTATATGAACCCCCCAGGGCACCCATGCAAAGGGTTCAGCCCCTTAGACACCACACACCCACGTAGAGAGAGGAGCGGAGCTAGCCCTGCCCTTCTTCCTCCTCTAGCCAAACAGCTCAAGGAGCAACTTGTAGCTACTTGTCGATCTAGTGATCATGCGGAGACCCCGCAGAGCAGGACTAGGGGTGTTATCTCCTAGGAGAGGCCCCAACCTAGGTAAGATGCGACGTCTTACTAGCTCCCACCATGATAAGCTATCCTTTGGCATATGTCGCACCAAACCCCCGACATTTGGCGCCCACCGTGGGGTTAGGTGCACCGTTGTCCGGAGATCTGTTCTGGACGGGAACCTTGTTCCTTCCTGGCGAGCGTTGTCGGTGTCAAAATCGGCGGATCTCGGGTAGGGGGTCCCGAACTGTGCATCTAAGGTCGATGGTAACAGGAGACGGGGGACACGATGTTTACCCAGGTTTGGGCCCTCTTGATGGAGGTAATACCCTACTTCTTGCTTGATTGATCTTGATGAATATGAAGATTACAAGAGTTGATCTACCACGAGATCATAATGGCTAAACCCTAGATGTCTAGCCTGTATGATTATGATTGCCTCTACGGACTAAACCCTCCGATTTATATAGACACCGGAGGGGCCCAGGGTTGTACAGAGTCGGTTTGCAGAGGAAGGAATCTTCATATCCGAACGCCAAGCTTGCCATCCACGCAAAGGAGAGTCCCATCCGGACACGGGAGGAAGTCTTCTGTCTGGTATCTTCATGGCCCATCAGTCCGGCCCATATCACACAGGCCGGACGCCCGAGGACCCCTTAATCCAGGACTCCCTCAGTAGCCCCTGAACCAGGCTTCAATGACGATGTGTCCGGCGCGCAGATTGTCTTCGGCATTGCAAGGCGGGTTCCTCCTCCGAATACTTCAAAGTAGTCCTCGAACACAGAAAACGTGTCCAGCTCTGCAAAACAAGCTCCACATACAGCCGCAAAGAGTATAATATTAACAAGTCCCATCTACTGACATCTCTTTTAGTGAGACGCCACGTCTCTGCATGGTTATTATTTCGAACCGTTTTTAGCCTCCTGCTCCATGTTTCGAGATGCGGTTTCTATTAGCACGTCTTGTCAAAGCAGAGATCGTGTCCCCTTATCACGGGATTCTCATCAATATGGGCGTGGGTAACCCAATTGCGCCGTCTGCACGACCCTTGGGGAACAGGCGAGTTTTAAGGCGAATGGGGAGGCGCTCGATATTCGCTGCCTTTATAAAGAGATAAGGATTCACCCTTTCACCCACGCCTTCTTCCACTTCTCCGCCCATCCGCTCTAGAGCTACGGCGCCCGGGCTTCCATCCTTTCTGCCCCCACAAAGCACTCCAACCATGTCCGGATCTGGAGCACATGGCAAGTGGATGGCCTCCTCCATCAAGGAGAAGGACATCACGAAGCTCCGGGAGGCGGGGTACTTGGCCCGGGAAATCGCCCACCGGCTTCCAACTAAGGGGCAGATCGTCCCCACCCCAGGGCCTAACGAGAGGGTGGTATTCATCTCTCACTTTGTCTGCAGGTTAGGATTTCCCCTTCATCCCTTCGTCCGCGGACTCATGTTCTACTACGGGCTGGATTTACATGATCTGGCCCCAAACTCCTTCCTCAACATCTCGGCATTTATTGTCGTGTGCGAGGCCTTCCTCCGCATCCCACCCCACTTCGGATTGTGGCTGAAGACCTTCAATGTGAAGCCGAAGGTGGTGGGTGGTCAACACGCAGAGTGCGGAGGCGCTATGGTGAGCAAGCTGTCCAACATCACATGGCCCAAAGGTACCTTTGTGGAGACCGTCAAAGGGTGGCAACAGCAGTGGTTCTACATCACAGAGCCCCGTGACACCTCCTGGGCCGCGGCTCCCGAATTTAAGTCTGGGCTCCCGATGTGGCTCACCTCCTAGCTAGAGAAGGGCCTGGACTGGGCTTCGTCAGATGAGCTGACACCGCTGCAGACGCGCATTAAGAGAATGGTGGACAAGAACATCAAGCTCGTCAACGTGATCCAGGTGATGCTTGTTCGCCGGATCCTTCCTTGCCAACGCCGGACTTGCCATTTGTGGGAGTTCAATCCGGCCAAGCACCAGACCTTGCAATGATTCTTCGGCGCCACGCACGAAGATATCTGGAAGGTGCTATTCAAGGCAAATCAGACATGGCTGGAGATGACCGAGGACCGCGGTCATGCTCTGACTCATCCAGCCAGTTTGGTGAGTTCTCCATATTGCGAGGTGTATCCTCCGCTTGTATATTCGAGGAAGATGTCTAAGCTTCCCCATTTGACTTTTCAGGGCTGGACAAAGAAGGCGGAGCGGATCCAGTGTCCGGCTCCGCTGGCCGAAGACCCAGCTATCCCACTTCTGACGAAGATGCTGGTTCCGGCGCCCTACCAGGCGCCGGAGAAGAAGGCCAAGGAGACCAGAAGTGGCCTCCGCCGTAAAGGTACTTCGGACACATCGTCCGAAGAAACAGAAACCCACTCCTCCCCCGCCGAGAGTGATGAGGGGGAGGAGGAAAGCAATTCCCCCTTGAGGGGGGAAGGAAGAAAAGGGCGGCCTCCACAAATCTGGAGGCGGAGGCGTTCAAGAGAGGGAAGGTCTCCACCGCGGATAATCCCGCGCCAGATTGACAGTAGCTCTGAGTGGCGTCCCAGGGATAAGCCCCTGGCCGAATCGTAAGTACTCCAAGGCACTTATGCACATATATATCCAGCTCCTTCGTGGTATTTAACATGTTAAACCATGCACTGCAGTCCGGCGCACGCCCACCCCCAGCGATCCTCATCTTCCGGGAATTCGCTGGATCCCAATGTGATGGACAACGGGTCGCCTCCGCCGGCCTTATCCCCCAAGTCTATGGACGACACCGAAGTGTTGCCCCAAAGGACCATCCCAAGCCGGGGAGAAGCACGGAAGAACATCACGATGGCGCCTGAGGATGATACCTCGGTCGCCGGACACATGGGGGAGCAGACCCCCCTGGCAACTGGCGATGGGGGCCACATCCAATTCAGCCCCCAGCCGAATACTATTCCGGAGACCCATACGTCTCCGGAATCAGGTAAGTAGCCTCCTTTGAAAGAAGGAGGTGTTCCTATCCCGCCGGTCACCCCTGTCCATCCAGAGGCACCGGATACTCTATTGGAAGCGCTGCGAGGTGCTTCCATTGTGGAGGAACATCGTATCCTTATGGGTACGATGATTGAGAGGGTGCTGTCTGCCAAGAGCGGACTGACCGAAGCCTGTGCCAGCCTTCTAACAGGCTTCGAGGTATGTGACATAATTATACAAAAAGAATGCCATAGTATAGACAGTAGCCCCTGAGACTCTGTCCGGTGTTCGAAAAGAAAAGCCGGACAGAGGATCAAATAATTTTCGCAGGAGACTAACCATACATATCTATGTGAACAAGCAGGCGTCGATGCTAGCTGCGACCTCCCATTCTGCCGAAGTCTCCAAACTGAAGCAGAGTCTGGAGCGGGCCGAGGAAGAGCTCGGCCTTGTGAAAAAACAACTAGAGGACAAGCAAGGTAAGCCATGGTCTATTCATATCTAGAAATATATGAATTGTTCGTGTTGATCATGTTATCATGATATTTCGTAGGAGCTGCAACCGAGGTGGAGTCCCTCAAGAATGCGCTGGCCAAGGCCCAGAAGAGAGCGCCGAAGGAACAAGCCGCCCGCGAGAAGCACGAGGCGAGGGTCGGGGAGGTCTAGCAGGAGCTCCAGGACGCCGTAAAGAAATGCGAGTCCTTGGAGCGCAAGATTACGGACCAAGAGTCCGAACTTGCTAAGGTCCGAAAAAGCACACAAGAGGCCCGGGTTGAAGCCCAGGGCACCCTCCAGGAAATCCAGGAGGCCAAGAAGATCACGGCGGGTAAGGCCTTTATTATGCAGAGCAAATTTGTGAAGAAAAGGTACCTCTTACTGACCCGGATTTGGAGTTCTCCAGGGGCGTTTGTGGATTTGCCGGGCAGTGTTGCTGATGCTGCGGAGTTCTTCTGACCCGAAGAGGGGAGCTCAACGGAGAAGCTGTTCTGGTCGCAATACCTTGCGCCAGAGCATCCGGTGCCCTTTAGTGATCAGCTGAAACAGCTGATCGAGCTGCATAGGGTGGCCGAGTTGGCCATGAAGGATTTGATAATCCGTCTATGGCCTGTCGAAGCCATACCCAGCAGCTACTTCGGGCTCGTGAAGCGGCTGGTCAATGCCTGCCCTCGGCATGATGCCATCAAGCGGTCGATCTACATCGAAGGTGCGTGGATGGCGTTCGCCCGTGTCAAGGTGCAGTGGGCGAAGATGAACGCCATCAAGATCGCGACCGAGGGACCGCCCGCGGGCAAGGAGCACCGCACGCCCGAGCGGTATTTTGATGATGTCCTAGAGGGATCCCGCATTGTGGAGGGCCAGTGTGCGAAAGACATTATCTTTGAATGCATACATTCATGTTATCTAGTCCTGTATTATGGAACAAAGCCTATATGTAATATATTGCTTGTTTGTTGTGTGAAAATATCCCCTCCCGTGTGGCCGTGTATTAAATCTGAGAGTTGGCCAGTCGTCGGCTTCAGCCCCCACGTAGGTAGTACGGGGGTGTTCGGGTTGGAACCTAAACACACTTGACCCAAGAGTTTGGTCCTTGAAGGAGGTGTTTAGCGCAGCGAACCAGGCAATCGGACTATGTGGCTTTATCACCCTAACTTAGCCATAGGAGCTTGACAATAGGAATGTAGGTGCAGCCCCTAGTTAGTATTTGTTAATCCGGACTAGGGTGCTGTAGATACCTGATCGGGTGGAGGCCGATCCATCGCATAATGCGGAAAAAATCGCAAGAGATTTATAGTCTCCGAATAGCTGACCAGCTCTCGCCGCATCATGACAGTCAGTTTTTGGCTTTCTGTACTGAGGTCTTTATCCGGATGAACCAGAAACACAATTGCAGTAGTTCTCCCTTTACTACCCTAGCCGATAGGACGGAACGTAGGGTGGCAAGCACAGGAGCCGGGCAACCCAACTATTGACCAAAGACATGATTCGGAGCCGATGCATATAATGCTATATTCGGGGCGCCAAACTATACTTGTAAAAAGTGTTCGGACTTGTTGCCATCGTATGGAGCGCAATGAAGCCCCTGGCGAATTAAGTCGTACCAAAATGTACGGGTGCAATCGATAAAGATAGCGAAATAAAATGAAGTAGTAAGCCAGTGCCACATAAGTTGGGCCGCAAGCAGTTTCCATTATAATTTGATTGATACGTCAAAGCGTATTTGTACGAATAGTGCGATAAGCAACAGGGCTATTTAACATGCCAAGGCCCAGGGGGAGCTGCGTGTGGGTCCTGAAAATAGGTAGAGTGGTCATCAAGAAGACCACCTAGATATTCCACCACGCGTCTATGCTGCTTGCCGCCTTGGTACATCCGTCCTTCGAAAGGGTCGTTGATCAGGCCATCGTGAGGGCCCTGTGGAAAACAAACCTAAAAAGGATAAAAAGAAAAAGGTAAAGTATGTGTGTCCAGGTAAGGTCAAGCCGTATGATGGACTACAATCGAGTTATGCCTCCATCTTTGCCCATGGTATCTTGAGTGCGTAGTTGTGTACGCGCGGTACGTACGCCGCCATTTGGTCGGGACTGAGACAGAGGCCGAATTGCTAGTCGAACTCCTGACGAGCTAGACTGTCATGCTGCGGAGTAGTCCGGACTCGTTTGATAGTGTCTGGGAGCTTGGCTGCTGAATTAATATTCTGCTTGATAAGGCCGCTCTGTACTTCCGCCACCAGGGTCGTGGTGTGCTCCTTGGTACGGAGGGAGCGTTCCATATTTCCATTGACTGTTATGACACCGCGTGGTCCGGGCATCTTGAGTTTGAGATAAACATAGTGTGGCACCGCATTGGATCGAGCAAATGCAGTTCGTCCGAGCAGTGCGTGATAGCCACTGCGGAAGGGGACGATATCAAAGATCAAGTCTTCGCTTTGGAAGTTGTCCGGCGATCCGAAGACAACTTCCAATGTGATTGAGCCCGTGCATCGGGCCTCTACACCTGGTATTACTCCTTTAAAGGTAGTTTTGTGGGCTTGATCCTTGACGGATCGATGCCCATCTTACGGACTGTGTCCTGATAGAGCAGGTTAAGGCTGCTGCCGCCGTCCATGAGGACTCGCATGAGGTGGAATCCATCTATGATTGGGTCGAGGAGTAGTGCGGCGGAACCACCATGACGGATGCTGGTCGGATGGTCCCTGCGATCGAAAGTGATCGGGCATGATGACCGTGGATTGAATTTTGGGGCGACTGGCTCTATCGCGTAGACATCCCTGAGCGCTCGTTTGCACTCCCTCTTGGGGATATGAGTAGCGTATATCATGTTCACCGTTTTGACCTGGGGGGGATTTCTTCTGTCCCCCTGTGTTCGGTGGATGGGGCTCCTCGTAATCGTCCTCACTTGGCAACCCCTTCTCCTTGTTCTCGGTTTTTAACTTGCCGGCCTGTTTAAAGACCTAACAACTTCTATTGGTATGATTGGCTGGTTTATCGGGGGTGCTGTGGATCTGACATGGACGATCGAGTATGCGGTCCAAGCTGGACGAGCCCAAATTGTTTCTTTTAAATGGCTTCTTTCGCTGGCCGGACTTGGAGCCACTAAATCCGACGTTAATTGACATGTCATTGGTATTGTCACCGTTGCTTCGACGCTTGTGCCTGTTGCGTCGAGGCTTGCCGTTGCTATTTCTAGCTTCAGAGGTGCCAGGTTCGCTTGCATTATTATTGCTACGGGCTAGCCAGCTATCTTCACCCGCACAAAAGCGGGTCATGAGTGCCGTGAGGGCTGACATAGACTTCGGCTTTTCTTGGCCGAGGTGTCGGGCGTGCCATTCATCGCGGATGCTATGCTTAAAGGCCGCTAGGGCTTTGGCATCCGGACAGTCGACGATCTGGTTCTTTTTAGTTAGGAACCTAGTCCAGAATTTCCTGGCTAACTCTCCGGGCTGTTGGACTATGTGACTTAAGTCATCGGCATTCGGAGGTCGAACATATGTACCTTGGAAGTTGCCGCGGAAGGCGTCTTCCAAGTCCTGCCAGCTGCCAATGGAGTTTTCTGGCAGGCTGTTTAACCAGTGCCGAGCCGGTCCCTTGAGTTTTAGCGGGAGGTATTTGATGGCATGAAGATCATCACCGCGGGCCATACGAATATGGAGAAGAAAATCCTTAATCCATACCGCGGGATTTGTTGTTCCATCGTATGATTCGATATTCACGGGTTAAAACCCTTATGGGAATTCGTGCTCCATTACTTCATCAGTGAAGCAGAGGGGGTGTGCGACGCCTCTATATCGGGCCAAGTCGCGACGTAGCTCGGATGGAGTCCGTCTGTGGTTTTCGGCCCGGACGTGGTTATGCTTGTCATGTTCGGCTAAATAGCCGTCGTCGCGTGCCAGGGCACGTCCCCGTGATCCGTAGATCGATCCGGTTTGACCTGCTCTATTTTCCAGGTCCTGCCGCAGGTCATATGTATATCCCCGAGCTGTTGTTTCTCGACCTTTACGGCGAGGTAGAATGGGCTGGTGTTCGGCTTGAGTTGCCATTTTATCCCGGCCACGTGGTGGTCAGTCAGCCGCGTTACGTGCTGATGGTACGGGCTCAAGTGCCTCATCGTCGAATTGAGGTAGCAGTTTATGCTTCGGGTAACTTTTGGTTGGGCGCTCGGGGCCGTATTCCTCGGCTGCCAGGACATTAGTCCACCTGTCGTTGAGTAGGTCTTTATCAGCTTGCAGCTACTGCTGCTTCTTTTTCAGGCTCCTTGCAGTGGCTATTAGCTGGTGCTTAAAGCGCTCCTGCTCGAGGGGTTCCTCAGGCACGATAAAGTCTTCGTCGCCGAGGCTCGCCTCCTCCTTGGAGAGTGGAAGATAATTATTGTCCTCCGAGTCTTCGTTTATAGCCTGTTCATCAGGGCTAACTTGCCCATCTTCCCGATCGTCCTGTTCGGAGGTTGGCTCGACGGGGTTTTCTTGGTCTTCCCGATCGTACTGTTATCTTCTCCACTGCGTGATTTAGAGCGGCGCCGCTGACGTCGGCATTTTGGTTGTGTCTCAGGAGGTATATCCTCAACTGGATTTTTCTTGTTATCGCCGCTATCCTCCTTGGGTGTATCCACCATGTACACGTCATACGAAGAGGTGGCCGTCCAACGTCCGGTAAACGGAGGGTTCTGGGCCTGCTCTTCTCCGGCATCGTCGTCCATACCGTTGATGTCTTTGTACCCGTAATCGAGCATGTCAGTTAAGTCCTCGATAGTGGCTATGAAGTGGGTGGTGGGTGGGACGTAAAATTCCCGGCCCTCAGCCCCTAGTCCGGGCTGGGCGTAGTTTGGACGTTGCTCCTCTGTAATGATGAGGGATCGCATCAAGTCTAGAGCCTCGCTTAAAGGCGAGGTTTGGTCAGGGAGAAGAGAGTCCATGGAATACGGCAGGAAGGAGACTCCTCGGCCGAGCTCACACGATGCTGACTCCGAGGGTTCGGAGCCAGTGTCCGGAGAAGAGTCCGGCCGCATGATGGTTGCCAGCGACACTACTTCCTCCGGCTCTCCCATACTGGGCTTAGTGGCCGCAGATAGTCCGGTGGGCTCAAGAATCCCATCTCCGGACCCGGTGATGCACTCCGGATCTAGGGCCAGAGCAGGGGTTGGGGTCACGAACTCTTGGAAGATAAAGTCTCCTCGGATGTCAGCAACATAATCCAGATTTCCAAAACTAATCTGGTGACCTGGGGCGTAGCTGTCGATCTGCTCTAGACGGCCAAGCGAGTTGGCCCGCAATGCGAAGCCGCCGAATACGAAGATCTGGCCGGGGAGAAAGATCTCCCTCAGTGCAGCATCGCTGTAGATGATTGATGGGGCCATGGAACCTTCTGGTGATGACACAGCGGAACTCTCAATGAAAGCACCAATGTCGGTGTCAAAACCGGCGGATCTCGGGTAGGGGGTCCCGAACTGTGCGTCTAAGGTCGATGGTAATAGGAGACGGGGGACACGATGTTTACCCAGGTTCGGGCCCTCTTGATGGAGGTAATACCCTACTTCCTGCTTGATTGATCTTGATGAATATGAAGATTACGAGAGTTGATCTACCACGAGATCGTAATGGCTAAACCCTAGATGTCTAGCCTATATGATTATGATTGCCTCTACGGACTAAACCCTCCGGTTTATATAGACACCGGAGGGGCCCATGGTTGTACAGAGTCAGTTTGCGGAGAAAGGAATCTTCATATCCGAACGCCAAGCTTGCCATCCACGCAAAGGAGAGTCCCATCCGGACACGGGAGGATGTCTTCTGTCTTGTATCTTCATGGCCCATCAGTCCGGCCCATATCACACAGGCCGGACGCCCGAGGACCCCTTAATCCAGGACTCCCTCAAGCGTAGCCAGCCCGGCACGCCCAATGGCGTTTGCACTGATGCGCTGCATGGCGCAGAGCTCGCCTACGCAGCGACCTGCCTCTCTGACCTTGTCGGCGAGATCCGCCTCTCTGACGATCCCGCACCCGATGCAGGAGCAGTCAGCTCCGAGACCTGCCTCATCGACCTCCTTGGCAAGCTTCACATCGCCAACGAACCTTCTTCGGACCTGGAGTCGATCGGCTCCACCGATCCGATGCTTGTCGATTCCGACACGGCATCACTCGACGCCTTCCCCACCAATGTGGTGGTCATCGACGACCTGCTCCCTCGTGCAGACAGCGGTGGAAGCACCGTCACGGAGGTGCTCGTCATCAGCCACGACGAGGCCTATGGTGGAGGTGCCCAAGACCCGCTGCAGGCGGCCATGTGAGATATGTCCGCACCCATCGCGGTAGACGCCAACGCCGAGACCTTAGAAGCCTGCCACGTCGCGCTCGTCAAGAGCGCCAAGAAGCTATCTACCATGAGACGCCTCTCCGAGGCCTACCAGCGCGAGATCGACCGCGCCGTCTGCGGCGCGCCGGCTACTGGCGGGCCCAGCCACGTGGGCACGATCCGACAGCGCGGCGCAGCCATCGCCAGCATGCTGGGTGCCGACCGCCCATTCTACGCCACGCCCATGGAGAACCTACGCGTTGCCCAGGCGGCAGCAGACGAGCTGGACAACCTGGAGGGCGACGAGCGCCGCTGCATGACCGAGCACGTTCAGCGACTCATTGCCGCGGCCGCTGAGCAGCAAGAAGCCGGCTGCCGCGCAGCAGAGCCCTGCGCGCACGCTGAGAATCCCCCCTGCGCCGAGAGCAAGGCGTGACCTCTCGGGCGCCGACAGTAGGCGGCGCCCACGACCGAAGAGACAAAGAGCCGGCTGCTAGCCGCAGCCGCACGCGCATCACCATCGAGCGTGACCAAGATGGCCACCCACGAGCTGTGGGGCGGCGGGACGATCGTCCGCCTCCTCCTCCTCGCAGGGAGAGATACGCCTCCCCGCCACCTGTTGAGCACCCGACGCTCAGCGGCCGGCTGGGTCGCCGTGAAGGAATTGGAGAAAACGATGCCCGCCATCGGATCGACCGCCTGGCTCGATCCCTGGCGCTAGAAGAAGAGGATGCGATTGGCCCACCTTGTTTTGGCCCCCGCATTCGCGACGAGCCCTTCCCCAAAGGGTTCATGCTCCCACGAGACACGCCCAAGTACAACGGCTCCGTGAAGCCGGAAGACTGGCTGGTCGACTACTCCACCGCAGTCAACATAGCAAACGGAAACAAGCGTGTTGTCGTGAAGTACGTCCCCCTGATGCTTTAGGGCACGGCTCGGACCTGGCTGAACAGCCTCAAGACCTACAACATCAACAACTGGGTAGATTTCACTGAAGCCTTCATCCGCAACTTCACCAGCACCTACAAGCGGCCGCGCAAGCCTCGTCAGCTCTCTCTGTGCGTCCAAGGCCCAGCCGAATCCACTCGCGACTACCTGACGCAGTGGGCCGAACTGCGCAACTCCTGCGAAGGGGTGCACGAGGTGCAAACCATAGAGTACTTCACCGCCGGGTGCAGAGAAGGCACCCTACTCAAGTACCGACTCCTCTGCGACGAGCCGGCTACACTCGACGAACTGCTGATCATAGCAGACAAGTACGCCACTGCCGACTCCTCCATGAAGTCGGAGCTCCAGGTGGACGCGTCCGGAAAAGTGCTCCCTCCGGCTCCTCATACGCCGGCTGGTGACAACAGTTGGCGCCAGCAGAAAAATGACAACAAGCGCAAAGCCCTGCAGCCGCCTTCTACCAGTCGGCAGGTGGCAACAGTTGAGGATCAGCAGCCGGAGGGGCAACCTTTACCCAAGCGTCAGAAAGGCAGCAAGACAGCATGGTTGCCCATCTTCTCCTATGAGCAAACCCTCGATGCACCTTGCAAGTTCCACAGCGGCGCGAAGCCATCCAACCACACCACCCGAAAGTGCCATTGGTTCACTCGAATCTCCAAGGGCGAAGGACTGCTGCCTCCCCCGTCTGCTGGTCAGCCAGCTCTGCCTCCTCAGCAGTCGGCGGCCCGTCCAGCAGTCGGCGCCATTCAAGATGAATTCCCCCAAGAGCAGAACCGAAAGGTGAATGCTGTCGCCTCAGAAGCACCAGAATTCATGCACTGGTCTGAGAAGCCCATCAGCTGGAGCCGAGCTGACCACCCGGAGGAGATGCCTTCTCCGGGTTCTTATGCCTTGGTGTTGGATGCCACCTTTGCAACAGAGAGGCGAGCTGCTCATTTCTCCCGAGTCCTGATAGATGGCGGTAGCAGCATCAACATCCTTTATCGCGATACCATGGAGAAGTTGTGCATCAAAGAGAAGCATCTCCAGCCCAGTCGGACTATCTTCCATGGCATTGTGCTTGGCCTTTCCTGCTCACCAATCAGCAAAGGTCAAGATAGATGTCCTCTTCGGAGACAAGGATCATTTCCGCCGCGAAGTAATTTGGTTCGAGGTGGTCGGCCTGGAGAGCCCTTATCATGCGCTCCTAGGCCGGCCAGCTCTAGCCAAGTTCATGGCGGTGCCGCATTATGCTTACCTCAAAATGAAGATGCCGGGAACCAAGGGCATTATCACTGTGTTCGGAGACTACAAGAAGTCGACCGCTTGTGCCGCAGCCAGCAGCCGATTGGCCGAGTCCCTTGTGATCGCTGCCGAGAAGCGGCTCCTTAACCGGGTTGTGGCCATGATCAGCAAGCAGCCGGACCTATCGCCAGATCCCAAGGAGTCAGAGACTCAGGGCTCCTTCCAGCCGGCCAAAGAAACCAAGAAGATACCCTTGGACCCGAACCACCTGGAGAGGTTTGCTGTCATAGGGACCAATCTCGACAGCAAATAGGAAAGCGAGCTCGTCGATTTCCTCCGTGAGAATCGGGACATCTTTGCATGGTACCCCAAGGACATGCCGGGTGTTCCGATGGATTTCGCCGAGCACAAGCTACATGTCAGAGCAGATGCCAAGCCGGTCAAACAACACCTCCGCCGCCTGTCAGAGGAGAAGAGAAGAATTGTTGGTGAAGAGATAGCTCGGCTCCTAGCAGTCGGCTTCATTATGGAAGTGTTCTTTCTAGAGTGGTTAGCCAATCCAGTCCTTGTACTGAAGAAGAACAACAAGTGGCGCATGTGTATTGATTATACCAGCCTCAACAAAGCCTGCCCCAAGGATCCATTTGCCTTGCCTCGGATTGACCAAGTGATAGACTCCACAGCCGGATGCGAGCTACTGAGTTTTTGGATGCCTACTCAGGGTACCACCAGATTAAGCTGAACCCAGCCGACAGGCTGAAGACCGCCTTCATCACTCCATTCAGAGCCTTCTACTACCTGACCGTGACATTCGGCTTGAGAAATGCCGGTGCCACTTTTCAGCGTTGCATGCAGAAGTGCCTCCTCAAGCAACTCGGCAGAAATGCCCACGTCTATGTAGACGATATTGTGGTGAAGACGGAGAAGCGTGGTACTCTCTTGGAAGATCTCAAGGAAACTTTTGAAAATCTGCGCCATTTTCAAATCAAGCTCAACCTAGAGAAGTGTGTCTTTGGTGTACCAGCCGGCCAGCTCCTTGGCTTTATGGTCTCAGAACGCGGCATTGAGTGCAACCAGTCAAGATCAAGGCCATCGAGAGGATGGAGGTGCCTGCCCGACTGCGAGACGTCCAGAAGTTCACCGGCTGTTTGGCATCCATCAGCCGTTTCATCAGTCGGCTGGGCGAGAAGGCCCTTCCCCTGTACCAGCTCATGAAGAAAACTACTCACTTTGAGTGGAACGACAAGGCGGACGAAGCCTTTCTCCATCTAAAGAAGATGCTGACCACGCCACCTGTTCTGGCCGCTCCAGCTGCTAAGGAGCACATGCTCCTCTACATCGCCGCCACCAGCCGGGTGGTCAGCACAGTCATGGTAGTAGGGCGCAAAGAAGACGGCAAGGCACTGCCAGTCCAGAGGCTCGTGTATTATTTGAGCGAGGTGCTGTCAGCCTCCAAGAAGAACTACCCCCATTACCAGAAGATGTGCTACGGCATGCACTTTGCCGCCATCA
This sequence comes from Triticum aestivum, assembly GCF_018294505.1. NCBI lineage: Eukaryota > Viridiplantae > Streptophyta > Magnoliopsida > Poales > Poaceae > Triticum > Triticum aestivum. Next base: position 569,383 of record NC_057799.1, on the reverse strand, counting down.
AGTCCCAAGCGCTGGCCGACTTCCTTGTCGACTGGGCCGAGACCCAGTACCTGCCACCAGCACCGGATTCCACCCATTGGCAGATGCACTTCGGTGGTTCCAAGATGCGCATCAGTCTGGGAGCCGGCATCGTCCTTACCTCTCCCAAAGGCGACAAGGTCAGATACACATTGCAAATCCACTTCGCCGCCTCCAACAATGTGGCCGAATATGAGGCGCTCGTACACGGGCTCCGGCTAGCCAAAGAGCTCGGCATCCACCGGATCTTGCGCTACGGCGACTCTGACTTGGTGGTCCAACAGTGGTCTGGTGATTGGGACGCCAAGGATGCAAACATGGCAAGCTACCGCTTCCTCGTCCAGCAACTCAACGGATATTTTGAAGGGTGCGAGTTCCTTCACGTGCAACGGGCCGACAACAAGCAAGCAGATGCCCTGGCGCGGGTCGGCTCCACCCGGCAAGCCATACTAGCCGGTGTCTCCCTCCAGCGCCTCCTCAAGCTATCTATCAAGCCTTCACCGGAATCAGATTCTATCTTGGTGCCGGCTGCCCCCAGAACAGTCAGATCTGACTTCGGGACCTCAGCAGTCGGCGCGGGGACTTCAGCAGGCGGCTTGGGGACTGCAGAAGTCGCACCCGGTCCGGGGACTCCAGAACCCGGCCCGAGGACTATAGTAGTTGGCTCGGGGACTTCAGCACCTGGCCTGGAGACTTCAATGACACAGCAGGCGGCGGCCGACTCCAACCCGCCACCTCCCAACCCAACCGCCCTAGTCGCAGTGGCCGTACTAACAGTGGAAGAAGTCACAGCACCATCATGGCCGCAGCCCATCCTCAACTTTCTGGTCAGCAGAGAGCTACCAGCCGACGACAGCAAAGGAAAAAAGCCAAAAGAACAGAAAGCAAGGAAAAGATAAAATAAACTGGCCGCCTAGGCCAGAGGAGCAGCAGGCGGGTCCGGTAGGTTGGTGGAGTCAGCGACGCCGGCTGGTGGAGTGGTTGGCTGGCGAGTCTAGGCTTGGTCGCCTTCAGCAGCAGTCGACGCGCTCGCACGCGGCTCGTTGCTCGAGGCACGGTCGAGCAGAGGCTGGCCATTCACTCCGTCCTCCGTTGCGTCGTCTTCGCCATCCTCGCTTTCCTTGCCCTCACCCTCATCGCTGGAGGCGATCTCCTCCGTCGAGTCCTTGCCATCCCCTGGGTTCAGCCTGAACCAGTCGGCCGGCATCTCGGCGCCCCATTCGTCCAGCTCGGGGGTGAAGTCACCGGTGTTGGTGTACTCGGCGATCGCCGCCACACGTGGAGTGAGCTCACGCCTCACCGCCACCAACTCTTTGCTGGCTTCCTGCCGGAACATGGCCAACTAAGCTAGGTTTAGCCCAGGATACCACGCCTTGACGAACTCCAAGGCCCGTCGTGCGCCTGCCCGGGCTGAGGTGCCCTTCCACGCCTTGAAGCGGCCGATAGCCACATCCAACTAAGCAGTCCGACTGGGGGTGCGCGGAGCTTGGACGTTTGGCCAGAGGGCGGAGATCACCTGGGCTCCGACACGCTGCAGCCGGCGGAGCATCCGATGAGCCGGCTGGAGACGAGCCTGGATGGCAAGAAGTTGTTGGCCGAGCGTCCGAGGGGCGTTGGGCGCGATCTCCGTACCAGCTTGCCTTCGCTCATTGCGGCGAGCTTCGATGGCTTGGCTGGCGGCAACGGCATAACCAGAGAAGTACTCTGCGCAAGAAGGAAAAAAGAAGTATGAAGCCGGAAGCCGGATGATATAACAATCGGCAGATGAAAGAAAGAAGAAGATAACTTACCATCGACCATGTCCTCGATCTGGCCGTAGCCGTCGTCAGCGCCTTCTCCGTCTCATCCCAGGCCGAGCGCTGGGTCTCGAACTCGGCCAGGAGATTGGTCTCGCTGTCCTTCGCCTTCTGGAGGGCCGCCTTGTGACGGTCTGCCTGGTCAGCCAGCTCCTTGACCAGGCGGTCGCGCTCCTGGGCCGCCTTGCTGCATTCCTCCTCCTTGGCGCACAGCACGGTTTGGGCTTCGCCCAGTTTCTACCGCAACTCGGCGTTGGCTTCTGCAAAGACAAGAAAGAAAGGACAATCAACAATCAACAATCAACAAGAAAGAGAAGTGGTTGTCGGGAGATACGGCCCGACTGCTCAGCAGTCGGCCCGAATCTCAGGGACTACACCCAGCGGGTGCGCTGACGTGCCCCCACGAGAGAAAGAAGACGGAGTGCTTACTCCGGCTCTCAACCAAGTCAGAAGTCCGCTTGTCCAGCTCCTGGACGTGAGAGTTGAAGGTGTTGGAAATATGCCCTAGAGGCAATAATAAATGGTTATTATTATATTTCTTTGTTCATGGTAATTATCTATTGTTCATGCTATAATTGTGTTATCCGGAAATCGTAATACATGTGTGAATACATAGACCACAACGTGTCCCTAGTAAGCCTCTAGTTAACTAGCTCGTTGATCAACAGATACTCATGGTTTCCTGACTATGGACATTGGATGTCGTTGATAACGGGATCACATCATTACGAGAATGATGTGATGGACAAGACCCAATCCTAAGCATAGCATAAAAGATCGTGTAGTTTCGTTTGCTAGAGCTTTTCCAATGTCAAGTATCTTTTCCTTAGACCATGAGATCGTGCAACTCCCGGATATCGTAGGAGTGCTTTGGGTGTGCCAAACGTCACAATGTAACTGGGTGACTATAAAGGTGCACTACGGGTATCTCCGAAAGTGTCTGTTGGGTTGGCACGGATCGAGACTGGGATTTGTCACTCCGTGTGACGGAAAGGTATCTCTGGACCCACTCGGTAATGCATCATCATAATGAGCTCAATGTGACTAAGGCGTTAGTCACGGAATCATGCATTGCGGTACGAGTAAAGAGACTTTCCGGTAACGAGATTGAACAAGGTATTGGGATACCGACGATCGAATCTCGGGCAAGTAACATACCGATTGACAAAGGGAATTGTATACAGGATTGACTGAATCCTCGACATCGTGGTTCATCCGATGAGATCATCGTGGAACATGTGGGAGCCAACATGGGTATCCAGATCCCGCTGTTGGTTATTGACCGGAGAGGCGTCTCGGTCATGTCTGCTTGTCTCCCGAACCCGTAGGGTCTACACACTTAAGGTTCGGTGACGCTAGGGTTGTATCGATATGTGTATGCGGAATCCCGAAAGTTGTTCGGAGTCCCGGATGAGATCCCGGACGTCGCCAGGAGTTCCAGAATGGTCCGGAGGTGAAGAATTATATATAGGAAGTCCAGTTTCGGCCACCGGGAAAGTTTCGGGGGTTACCGGTATTGTACCGGGACCACCGGAAGGGTCCCGGGGGTCCACCGGGTGGGGCCACCTATCCCGGAGGGCCCCGTGGGCTGAAGTGGGAAGAGAACCAGCCCCTAGTGGGCTGGGGTGCCCCCCATGGGCCTCCCCCTGTGCCTAGGGTTGGAAACCCTAGGGTGGGGGGGGGGGCGCCCCACTTGGCTTGGGGGGGAAGCCACCCCTCCTTCCCCCTTGGCCGCCGCCCACCACCCTAGATGGGTCTTGGACGGCGCCCCCCCCCCCTCCCAGGGGGCCTATATAAAGGGGCGGAGGGAGGGCAGCAACTTGACAACCTTGGGCGCCTCCCTCCTCCCCTGCAACACCTCTCCCTCTCGCAGAAGCTCGGCGAAGCCTTGCCGAGACCCGCTACATCCACCACCACGCCGTCGTGCTGCTGGATCTCCATCAACCTCTCCTTCCCCCTTGCTGGATCAAGAAGGAGGAGACTTCGCTGCACCGTACGTGTGTTGAACGCGGAGGTGCCGTCCGTTCGGCACTCGTTCATCGGTGATTTGAATCACGGCGAGTACGACTCCGTCATCCACGTTCATTGGAACGCTTCCGCTCGCGATCTACAAGGGTATGTAGATGCACTCCTTTCCCCTCGTTGCTAGTATACTCCATAGATGCATCTTGGTGAGCGTAGGAAAATTTTAAAATTATGCTACGATTCCCTAAGTGGGATCAGAGCCAGGCCTATGCGTAGTTACTATGCACGAGTAGAACACAAAGTAGTTGTGGGCGTCGATGTTGCCAATTCTTCTTGCCGCTACTAGTCCTATCTTGTTTCGGCGGTATTGTAGGATGAAGCGGCCCGGACCGACCTTACACGTACGCTTACGTGAGACTGGTTCCACCGACTAACATGCACTAGTTGCATAAGGTGGCTAGCGGGTGTCTGTCTCTCCTACTTTAGTCGGAACGGATTCGATGAAAAGGGTCCTTATGAAGGGTAAATAGAAATTGGCAAATCACGTTGTGGTCATACGTAGGTAAGAAACGTTCTTGCTAGAAACCTACAAACCACGTAAAACTTGCAACAACAATTAGAGGACGTCTAACTTGTTTTTGCAGCAAGTGCATATGTGATGTGATATGGCCAGAAGATGTGATGAATGATATATGTGATGTATGAGATTGATCATACTCTTGTAATAGGAATCACGACTTGCATGTCAATGAGTATGACAACCGGCAGGAGCTATAGGAGTTGTCTTTATTATTTTGTATGACCTGCACGTCATTGAATAACGCCATGTAAATTACTTTACTTTGTTGCTAAACGCGTTAGCCATAGAAGTAGAAGTAATCATTGGCGTGACGACTTCATGAAGACACAATGATGGAGATCATGGTGTCATGCCGGTGACAAAGATGATCATGGTGCCCCGAAGATGGAGATCAAAGGAGCATAATGATATTGGCCATATCATGTCACTATTTGATTGCATGTGATGTTTATCATGTTTTTGCATCTTATTTGCTTAGAACGACGGTAGTAAGTAAGATGATCCCTTATAATAATTTCAAGAAAGTGTTCACCCTAACTGTGCACCGTTGCGAAGGTTCGTTGTTTCGAAGCACCACGTGATGATCGGGTGTGATAGATTCTAACGTTTGCATACAACGGGTGTTGACGAGCCTAGCATGTACAGACATGGCCTCGGAACACACGCAATACACTTAGGTTGACTTGACGAGCCTAGCATGTACAGACATGGCCTCGGAACACGGAGGACCGAAAGGTCGAGCATGAGTCGTATAGAAGATACGATCAACATGGAGATGTTCACCGATCTTGACTAGTCCGTCTCACGTGATGATCAGACACGGCCTAGTTAACTCGGATCATGTTTCACTTAGATGACTAGAGGGATGTCTATCTGAGTGGGAGTTCATTGAGTAATTTGATTAGATGAACTTAATTATCATGAACTTAGTCTAAAATCTTTACACTATGTCTTGTAGATCAAATGGCCAACATTGTCCTCAATTTCAACGCATTCCTAGAGAAAACCAAGCTGAAAGATGATGGCAGCAACTATATGGACTGGGTCCGGAACCTGAGGCTCATCCTCATAGTAGCCAAGAAAGATTATGTCTTAGAAGCACTGCTAGGTGAAGCACCAATCCCAGAGAACCAAGACGTTATGAACGCTTGGCAAACACGTGCTGATGATTACTCCCTCGTTCAGTGCGGCATGCTTTACAGCTTAGAACCGGGTCTCCAAAAGCGTTTTGAGAAACATGGAGCATATGAGATGTTCGAGGAGCTGAAAATGGTTTTCCAAGCTCATGCCCGGGTCGAGAGATATGATGTCTCCGACAAGTTCTTCAGCTGTAAAATGGAGGAGAACAGTTCTGTTAGTGAGCACATACTCAGAATGTCTGGGTTGCACAACCGCTTGACTCAGCTGGGAGTTAATCTCCCGGATGACGCGGTCATTGACAGAATCCTCCAATCGCTTCCACCAAGCTACAAGAGCTTTGTGATGAACTTCAATATGCAGGGGATGGAAAAGACCATCCCTGAGGTATATTCAATGCTGAAATCAGCGGAGGTGGAGATCAGAAAAGAACATCAAGTGTTGATGGTGAATAAAACCACTAAGTTCAAGAAGGGCAAGGGTAAGAAGAACTTCAAGAATGACGGCAAGGGAGTTGCCGCGCCCGGTAAGCCAGTTACTGGGAAGAAGTCGAAGAATGGACCCAAGCCTGAAACTGAGTGCTTTTATTGCAAGGGAAGTGGTCACTGGAAGCGGAACTGCCCCAAATACTTAGCGGACAAGAAGGCCGGCAACACCAAAGGTATATGTGATATACATGTAATTGATGTGTACCTTACCAGTACGCGTAGTAGCTCCTGGGTATTTGATACCGGTGCGGTTGCTCATATTTGTAACTCAAAACAGGAACTACGGAATAAACGGAGACTGACGAAGGACGAGGTGACGATGCGCGTCGGGAATGGTTCCAAGGTCGATGTGATCGCCGTCGGCACGCTACCTCTGCATCTACCTACGGGATTAGTTTTAAACCTCAATAATTGTTATTTAGTGCCAGCTTTGAGCATGAACATTGTATCTGGATCTCATTTAATTCGAGATGGCTACTCATTTAAATCCGAGAATAATGGTTGTTCTATTTATTTGAGAGATATGTTTTATGGTCATGCCCCGCTGGTCAATGGTTTATTCTTGATGAATCTCGAACGTGATGTTACACATATTCATAGTGTGAATACCAAAAGATGTAAAGTTGATAACGTAGTCCCACATACTTGTGGCACTGCCGCCTTGCTCACATTGGTGTCAAGCGCATGAAGAAGCTCCATGCAGATGGAATTTTGGAGTCTCTTGATTACGAATCATTTGACACGTGCGAACCATGCCTCATGGGTAAGATGACCAAGACTCCGTTCTCCGGAACAATGGAGCGAGCAACCAACTTATTGCAAATCATACATACCGATGTGTGCGGTCCAATGAGTGTTGAGGCTCGCGGAGGATATCGTTATGTTCTCACTCTCACGGATGACTTAAGTAGATATGGGTATGTCTACCTAATGAAACACAAGTCTAAAACCTTTGAAAAGTTCAAGGAATTTCAGAGTGAAGTTGAGAATTAACGTGACAGAAAAATAAAATTCTTACGATCAGATCGTGGTGGAGAATATTTCAATCATGAATTTGGTACACACTTAAGGAAATGTGGAATAGTTTCACAACTCACGCCGCCTGGAACACCTCAGAGAAATGGTGTGTCCGAACGTCGTAATCGCACTCTATTGGATATGGTGCGATCTATGATGTCTCTTACCGATTTACCGCTCTCATTTTGGGGCTATGCTTTAGAGACTGCCGCATTCACTTTAAATAGGGCTCCGTCGAAATCCGTTGAGACGACACCGTATGAATTATGGTTTGGGAAGAAACCTAAGCTGTCGTTTCTAAAAGTTTGGGGATGCGATGCTTATGTCAAGAAACTTCAACCTGAAAAGCTCGAACCCAAGTCGGAGAAATGCGTCTTCATAGGATACCCTAAGGAAACTATTGGGTATACCTTCTACCTCAGATCCGAAGGCAAGATCTTCGTTGCCAAGAATGGGTCCTTTCTGGAGAAGGAGTTTCTCTCGAAAGAATTGAGTGGGAGGAAAGTGGAACTTGATGAGGTGATAGTCACCCCTTCCGAACCGGAAAGTAGCGCAGCGCGGGAAAATGTTCCTGTGGTGCCTACACCGACTGGAGAGGAAGTTAATGATGATGATCATGAAGCTTCGGATCAAGTTACTACTGAACCTCGTAGCTCCACAAGGACACATTCCGCACCAGAGTGGTACGGCAACCCTGTCCTAGAAATCATGTTGTTAGACAACGGTGAACCTTCGAACTATGAAGAAGCGATGGCGGGCCCGGATTCCGACAAATGGCTAGAAGCCATGAAATCCGAGATAGGATCCATGTATGAAAACGAAGTATGGACTTTGGCTGACTTGCCCGATGATGGGCGAGCCATAGAAAACAAATGGATCTTTAAGAAGAAGACGGACGCGGATGGTAATGTGACCATCTACAAAGCTCGACTTGTCGCTAAGGGTTATCGACAAGTTCAAGGGGTTGACTACGATGAGACTTTCTCACCCGTAGCGAAGCTGAGGTCCGTCCGAATCATGTTAGCAATTGCCGCATACTATGATTATGAGATATGGCAGATGGACGTCAAAACGGCATTCCTTAACGGCTTCCTTAAGGAAGAGTTGTATATGATGCAGCCGGAAGGTTTTGTCGATCCTAAGAATGCTAACAAAGTATGCAAGCTCCAGCGCTCAATCTATTGGCTGGTGCAAGCATCTCGGAGTTGGAACATTCGCTTTGATGAGATGATCAAAGCGTTTGGGTTTACACAGACTTATGGAGAAGCCTGTGTTTACAAGAAAGTGAGTGGGAGCTCTGTAGCATTTCTCTTATTATATGTGGATGACATATTGTTGATGGGAAATGATATAGAATTCTTGGAAAGTATAAAGGCCTATTTGAATAAGTGTTTTTCAATGAAGGACCTTGGAGAAGCTGCTTATATATTAGGCATCAAGATCTATAGAGATAGATCAAGACGCCTCATTGGTCTTTCGCAGAGTACATACCTTGACAAGATATTGAAGAAGTTCAATATGGATCAGTCCAAGAAGGGGTTCTTGCCTGTATTGCAAGGTGTGCAATTGAGCACGGCTCAATGCCCGACCACGGCAGAAGATAGAGAAAAGATGAGTGTCATCCCCTATGCCTCGGCCATAGGGTCTATTATGTATGCCATGTTGTGTACCAGACCTGATGTAAACCTTGCCGTAAGTTTGGTAGGAAGGTACCAAAGTAATCCCGGCATGGAACACTGGACAGCGGTCAAGAATATCCTAAAGTACCTGAAAAGGACTAAGGATATGTTTCTCGTTTATGGAGGTGACGAAGAGCTCGTCGTAAAGGGTTACGTCGACTCTAGCTTCGACACAGATCTGGATGACTCGAAGTCACAAACCGGATACGTGTATATTTTGAATGGAGGAGCAGTAAGCTGGTGCAGTTGCAAGCAAAGCGTCGTGGCGGGATCTACATGTGAAGCGGAGTACATGGCAGCCTCGGAGGCAGCGCAGGAAGCAGTCTGGATGAAGGAGTTCATTACCGACCTAGGGGTGATTCCCAACGCGTCGGGCCCGATGACTCTCTTCTGTGACAACACTGGAGCTATTGCCCTTGCAAAGGAGCCCAGGTTTCACAGGAAGACCAGGCATATCAAGCGTCGCTTCAACTCCATTCGTGAAAGTGTTCAAAATGGAGACATAGATATTTGTAAAGTACATACGGACCTGAATGTAGCAGACCCGTTGACTAAACCTCTCCCTAGAGCAAAACATGATCAACACCAGGACGCAATGGGTGTTCGATTCATCACAATGTAACTAGATTATTGACTCTAGTGCAAGTGGGAGACTGTTGGAAATATGCCCTAGAGGCAATAATAAATGGTTATTATTATATTTCTTTGTTCATGGTAATTGTCTATTGTTCATGCTATAATTGTGTTATCCGGAAATCGTAATACATGTGTGAATACATAGACCACAACGTGTCCCTAGTAAGCCTCTAGTTGACTAGCTCGTTGATCAACAGATAGTCATGGTTTCCTGACTATGGACATTGGATGTCGTTGATAACGGGATCACATCATTAGGAGAATGATGTGATGGACAAGACCCAATCCTAAGCATAGCATAAAAGATCGTGTAGTTTGTTTGCTAGAGCTTTTCCAATGTCAAGTATCTTTTCCTTAGACCATGAGATCGTGCAACTCCCGGATATCGTAGGAGTGCTTTGGGTGTGCCAAACGTCACAACGTAACTGGGTGACTATAAAGGTGCACTACGGGTATCTCCGAAAGTGTCTGTTGGGTTGGCACGGATCGAGACTGGGATTTGTCACTCCGTGTGGCGGAAAGGTATCTCTGGGCCCACTCGGTAATGCATCATCATAATGAGCTCAATGTGACTAAGGCGTTAGTCATGGGATCATGCATTGCGGTACGAGTAAAGAGACTTGCCGGTAACGAGATTGAACAAGGTATTGGGATACCGATGATCGAATCTCGGGCAAGTAACATACCGATTGACAAAGGGAATTGTATACGGGATTGACTGAATCCTCGACATCGTGGTTCATCCGATGAGATCATCGTGGAACATGTGGGAGCCAACATGGGTATCCAGATCCCGCTGTTGGTTATTGACCGGAGAGGCGTCTCGGTCATGTCTGCATGCCTCCCGAACCCGTAGGGTCTAAACACTTAAGGTTCGGTGACGCTAGGGTTGTATAGATATGTGTATGCGGAAACCCGAAAGTTGTTCAGAGTCCCGGATGAGATCCCGGACGTCGCGAGGAGTTCCGGAATGGTCCGGAGGTGAATAATTATATATAGGAAGTCCAGTTTCGGCCACCGGGAAAGTTTTGGGGGTTACCGGTATTGTACCGGGACCACCGGAAGGGTCCCGGGGGTCCACCGGGTGGGGCCACCTATCCCGGAGGGCCCCGTGGGCTGAAGTGGGAAGGGAACCAGCCCCTAGTGGGCTGGGGCGCCCCCCATGGGCCTCCCCCCTGCGCCTAGGGTTGGAAACCCTAGGGTGGGGGGGCGCCCCACTTGGCTTGGGGGGGGGGGGGAAGCCACCCCCCCTTCCCCCTTGGCTGCCGCCCACCACCCTAGATGGGTCTTGGCCGGCGCCCCCCCTCCCAGGGGGCCTATATAAAGGGGGGGAGGGAGGGCAGCAACTTGACAGCCTTGGGCGCCTCCCTCCTCCCCTGCAACACCTCTCCTTCTCGCAGAAGCTCGGCGAAGCCCTACCGAGACCCGCTACATCCACCACCACGCCGTCGTGCTGCTGGATCTCCATCAACCTCTCCTTCCCCCTTGCTGGATCAAGAAGGAGGAGACGTCGCTGCACCGTACGTGTGTTGAACACGGAGGTGCCGTCCGTTCGGCACTCGGTCATCGGTGATTTGAATCACGGCGAGTACGACTCCGTCATCCACGTTCATTGGAACGCTTCCGCTCGCGATCTACAAGGGTATGTAGATGCACTCCTTTCCCCTCGTTGCTAGTATACTCCATAGATGCATCTTGGTGAGCGTAGGAAGATTTTAAAATTATGCTACGATTCCCTACAGAAGGCGGCTGCACGGATGTTGTGATAATCCTGCAACGAAGACAGCAGAAGAGAAAACAAGTCAGCACTTGAGCCTACCTGAAAGTTCCAGGCCACCTGCTCAGCAGTCGGCCCGGAACTCAGGGACTACACCCAGTGGGTGTGCTGACATGCCCCCACGGAAGATTACAAGAATCAAAAACAAGAAACAAGAAACATACCCGGACAGCCGCTCGCGTCGCCAGGAACTCCTGCGTATAATGCTGGAGAGCGGTGGCCTGGGCCTGGAGTCGGACCCGGACGTCTTGCGCGGCCGTGTTCAGAACAGCCGTTCCGCCCCCAGGCATCCACTCCGGCGGAGCGGCACTGGTCGCCTCTGCTTCTAGGGCCGACGATCTTGCGGCCCCGATCTCCTGCTGCCGTGGCGCCGAAGCCGCCTTTGCCGCACGCCGGCGCGCCGTTGTTGGACCATGGGGGTCGCCCGCACCACCAAGCCATCGACCGGCGGCACCGGTGGCGCGCCAGGCCGGCTGCTTTGGGCCTCGGCAATCGGCGCTTGCGGGGGCATTTCCACCCCCAAGACAACGGCGTCAGCTCCTCCCGACTCCATGGCCGGCCGATCATCGTCGGCTCCTCCAGTCGACGTTGGGATCTCTGGCGCCGGTGGCGCGGAGCGCAAAGGGATGATGAGTCACGGAGTTCGGCCACGGGCCGCCTCCTCCGCCTGCGCTTTGGTGGCCCCGTCCACCTGCTCTTTGGCCGCGACATCGGCCTGCTCCTTGGCTGCAGCGTCAACCTCTGCCTGCACTACCTTAGCCGTGTCCGCCTTCTCCCGCTCCTCGCGCGCCTCCCGCACGTTCCGCTCCGTCGCCGCCTGGAGCTCGGCGCGCGGGTCTACGCGGCGGGTGTTGGTGGAGCCCTCCGCCGTCCCGATCACGGACGCGGAGTCAGACCGCTTTAGAGAGAGCGGGGCCCTGTTCAAAGCAAGATAAGAAGAAATTCAGAAAGAGTTTGCAAAAAAGAAGGAGAAAAAGCACAAGAAAAGTCAAATACTTACGCGGACACCATCGGCGGCTGCTTCGGGGCCTTCTGGAACCGGGCCACCTTCGCGACGGCCTCCTCCCGCCTGGTCGCTGCGGCCGTGCTCTTGGGCTTCTTCGGCCGGCTGCCGTACAACAACGAGCCAGCTCGACACTTTGGAGCGCCGCCTGGCGCAGTCGGCGCAGTCGAAGAGCTTGTGCCCGCCTTCTCGATGACCAGCGGGCGGCTCGGGTCGTTCTCCTCCTTGTCTTCATCCGGCCAGTCGTCGTGGCCGCCTCCTCCTCCGGAGCCGCCTGCTCCGCCACCGCCACCTGTGGCGTCGTCTTCTTCCAGGGCGGCCGCCCCCAAGTCAGGGTCGTCCGCGTCACTCGCTGACCGGTCGGGCAGGTACTCATGGCCCTGCTCCAGGGCATCGGCTGCCGACTGGGATGTGAGGATCTGCATCATGACCGACTGATCAGGCGGCAAAGCAGAACCCGGCAAATGAAGAGAAAAAAGAGTTAAGGACTCACCGCGGGCGGCGGGTGTGCGTGGGAGTATGGCTGCTTGCCGAACTGCCACTCCATCTCTGAGAGTTTGCAGTTCGAGATATAGTTCACCAGCAGGGCTACCTTCGTGGCCGGCATCTCCTTGGTGCACATCCGGCATGGGTCTCGATGCCCTCTCATCTGGCTGATCATGTGAGGCCGACCTTGAAGAGGGAGCACCCGGTGCACCACAAAGGCGGTCAGTAGGTCCGAGGCCTTAAGGCCCTCCGAGTCTGTCATCACCTTGAGTCAGGCGATGGCGACGGGGGAGGCAGCCGACAGCGTCTTCGGTCGGAATCCCCAGTTGGTGCGGGGCTCAGCCGGCGGGCCAGCCACATAAGCCGGCAGGTTGATAAAGTCGGCCGTCGGGTGGACGTTCTTGACATAAAAGTAATATTTTTGCCACAGCTTGACTGACTGCGTCAAGCTGATGGCCGGGAAGCAGTTTCCGGCACCCGGATGTCGCACCGGGATGAAGGCGTTGCACTGAGCCGCAGCCCCCCTGGCGGCAGTGCCAAGGGTGGGGAGGACGCCGAGGTAGCCTTCGCAGAGCATGACGAAGGCGGACAGCAGCACCACCGTGTTCGGTGTGAGGTGGTGCGGCTGGAGTAGATAGAACTGAAGGAAGGAGCGGAGAAAGCCGCTCACCGGTAGGCCGAAGACGCGGAGGAAATGCGACCGGAAGACGACGCGTTCGCCGTCCTCCGGCGCCGGCGAGATCTCCTTCTCGGGCGGAACGCGGACCTGTACGTAGCCCTCGCCGGGTAGCCGTCGCGTTTTGCGGAGGAAATCGAGGTGATCCTCATGGATGTTGGAGCCGTCCCAGGCGCCGGAGCTCGCCTTTTCGCGCGCGATGAGAGCTTGAAGCCCGACGGAAGCATGGCGCGACGACGAACGTGCAAGCCCGCGGCGGAGCAGCGGCGCTGCGGTGTGGACGGGCTCGGCGACAATGGGCTACGGCGGCAGTTCGGCAAGATGCGGGAGTGCGGCGGTAGTAGAGAGAAGAAGAGGAAAATGGCAAAGGGAGAGGAGGGTGCGCGTGCGTCTGCCACTCCCCTCCTCCCCTACTTATAGCCCCTGGTGGCGGAGCCGAGGGGGCGGGACATGGGATCGTGGGATTAACTGCGCCCACGACCCCACGACCCCACGTTTACCGCGCAGTAACGGCGTGTATTTACTGCGCGCCGGAATTCCAACCGTCCGCCTCGGCCACAGCGGATCCGCGCGCGTGCCGAGGCCTGGTAGTGGCGGGCCCGGCCCTGTGGTGATGTCCCGTCACGCGCGTGGGCTGGTAGGCCGGCCTGGCCTGCTGGCGCCGCGTGGCGCACGGGCAACGGGCGGCAAGCTTGACGTCAGGCGGTGTGCCACCTGGCCCCCACCACGACGTTTCAAAAACCAACAAGCGGCGTGCCTGGTCACGGCCGGCTCCTAGCAGTCCGCACCTCAGAAGACGGACGAAGCAAGTCTACCCGACCGCTCGGAGTAGGAAGCTGCGGAGGCTTCACGCCTTTTCAGCCGTGGCGCCCCACCAGCTTCGGGGACTACTGTCGGAGTAAATGACCACGGGTGGCCTCATCAGCCCCCTGTGGTATTTCAAGACACCAGGGCCAGCTGCGCCCCTCAAGCACCGAAGACAAAGCCGCCTTCTTGGGGCCGGCTGGTCCAAGCGGCCGGCTGCCAGAGGCTGGCGGACTCCAGAAGACAGCCTCAAGGTGGGCCGACTCCTAGCAGGCGGCCTCCAGAGAGGCCGGCTCCTAGCAGGCGGCCCCTCATGCCCTCAAAGTTTGCACCCACATAATCACGACGAGACGGGGCGTGGCTACAGTGCAGCCTGCCACCCCCGAACCCAGGGCGGAGCGTGGCCACAGTGCAGCGTACTGGGCGGACATCCCTCACCCGGCGCGGCACTATTGCCATGCAACCCATGACATCATCCATGGCAGAGAAGGCCATGCTCCCATGATGGGCTATCGGTACGGCCAGCAGGCTGCGGGCCCCACCTGTCCGTGAGAAGCCAGCGGGCGGTGAGCCCTGACCAGTCGGCTCAGGGGGTGGCCGAGTCCTCACCAGCCGGCCCTCCCCCTCTCTCAAAGTCTATGCGCCATTAAGCAGAAGAGACGGGGAGTGGCTACAGTGATCGCCCACCAGACGGCGGGACTGTAGCCACGCCTTCCCCAACAAAGCATGCATCATCAATGGCACGACCATAGTACTAAGTAGCCGGCAAGACCCACGAGCGGCACAGCCGGCGGGTCCCACCAGGCGGCGGGCCCCGCTGCCGGTGGAGAAGCCGGCCACCATAGACACTGACAGCAAGGTCCTACACCCGACCAGATTACCATTGTACCCCTGGGGGTAGGCCTATATGAACCCCCCAGGGCACCCATGCAAAGGGTTCAGCCCCTTAGACACCACACACCCACGTAGAGAGAGGAGAGGAGCTAGCCCTGCCTTTCTTCCTCCTCTAGCCAAACAGCTCAAGGAGCAACTTGTAGCTAGTTGTCGATCTAGTGATCATACAGAGACCCCGCAGAGCAGGACTAGGGGTGTTATCTCCTAGGAGAGCCCCAAACCTAGGTAAGATGCATCGACGTGCATGTTTGTCCCTTATCCCGATTCCAGGCACCGGTGACATCTTACTAGCTCCCACCCTGAGAATCCATCCTTTGGCATATGTCGCACCAAACCCCCAACATCAGCACATCGACAAGTTGGCACCACCTGCGCAGAAACCCGACATAGCTTCAACGCATGGTCAGTAGTCCGATGGCTCTGCTCCTACAGCCCAGCAGTCCGTCACAGCAGCACTGCCAGCTCAGCGGTCCGACATAAATAAACCGTCTGTTAAGCAGTCCGTCCAAGCTTCACCGTCTGCTCGGCAATCTACCTTGCAGCCAACCAAATGTTCTACCAGAAATGCTTCAAGTACCAAGAAGGAAGTGGCCAAAAAGGCTACACCCACGAGGAAGCGCAGCCGGAGAGTGAAGAGTAAAGAGAATGATTGCCTCTTACTTAAAGCACTGATTGCCCAGAACCAAATTAATAGCAGCTTATTCGAATCGGGGAGTAATATTATTTCTGACGCCATGGATGATGAACAAGTAGAATTGTTGTTTGCTAAAAGTAAAGCAGCCGTACTTCAAGCACGCAAGTACGTCCATGGCCAGCCATGTCTTGTTGGTGAATACTTTGATGAGTGCAGCTCCAGTTGCCGCGAGTTACATGAATATTGCATGGATCAAATGTCAGAAGGTCATCATGGTTTGCTAGTACACTACAACAGAGATTATTTCCGACACGATGCTGGTTCCATCAATGTGAGTTTCGAGGACTTACATCTCTTCTTAAACTTCAACGTGCTCGATGTCACTCTTGTTAGATGCCTGATTTTGTAAGTACTTAACAAACTCTGATCAACTTCTCCATACAAGGCTGTAAATGATAAACATCTAACTGCATTTTATTCCTCTCAGGGGATTCAACGCGCAGAGAAGAATAAGGGAGAGTGTGTATTTCATAGATCCTGCATTAGCAAATGGCACAACATTAGACGGTAAGGACCGACGGGACTGGGCCGTTAACACGGTCGTCCATATCTTCGAAAACACATCCCATGTGGAATCATTTCTCTGGCCATATCATGAATGGTAAGTCAAGTAAACAACCACGCATACACTGATTCTTTTTCAGATGTCGACATCATTCGTAAGTTCATGGCTTTCTTAATATGTAGCAATCACTGGATATTGGTATTCATTGTTCCAAACAAGAACACAGTTTAATACATCGATTCTCTCAGAGAGTCAACAAACGCTCAGGATCTGATGCATGTTCAGCAATTCTTGGATAGGTATTGAATTCTATGATGTTGAAATTAATTTGCATTCATATCTGGTTCAATAGTTGATGTTGTCAAAATTCATCATCATTTGCAGTGTGCTCGCATTGTGGAAAACTAAACTAGGAACCTGCTCAAGACGGAACAACCTCTGCAGCACGAGATCGTTTCTCCGGTAACACACCGAAATCTGTTATTTTCGGAAAATTTATCCAACAGTCTGCAAATACCTTTCCTTACGCTAGCCAAATGTTCCAGCTTCTAAATAAACCTCTTTCTATTTTGTCCAAAGAAAAAATAATACATCTAACACCGGTTAGGTTGTTCCTAACAGGACAAATACATGACTAATTTTGTACAAAAAATTTCAGTGTCCTCAGCAAGAAGCAGGGACCAACCTTTGTGGATACTATGTTTGTAGACACATGGTTTCCATCTACAAATCTGCTGATAGTTGTGACAATCCTCGCGAATTAGTACCAATAAGTCTATCTTAATTAATATCTTCTACTCCACTCATATGGCACATTCTGATCTTAAAAATACTGTAGCTCATCTTAAAACTGAGGACCCCTGAACCGCTCCCGGCTGGTGCATTGCAGATGGTTCGGAGATTTATCAGCGACTTCTTCCTGGATCACTACATCAATCCCACTAGTGATAATGAAGATTTCAGCATGCGTTCTCCTGAAACATTGAGTAAGAGTTAGCCGCTAAACATATAACGCATGGATCCATTGTTTTCCATCTGATGAGGTCTTCGTATTTCGTACACTATGATTAATTATGTAATGCATATATGTGTGGACAAATCATTGGAATTTAGCTACCATATGTTCAATTGCAATTCTTGCGAAATCTGCTGAATGTTCTTCCTGTGGACACTATTTGTTCAATTGAATATTGTGGCGAATTTGCCTTTTGCGTGACGATTCAAAATGGGATATTTTTGTTTATTTGTTCAATTGAATATTGTGGCGAATTTGCTTTTTGCGTGCCGATTCAAAATGGGATATTTTTGTTTTAACCTGGCAATTGCTCCGCACACGGTTCAACTAAATGAGTGTGTGTGATCCACATCGGAAAGCATACGTCAATCTTAGCGGAACCGTCGGTGATACACAGCAGATCGCAAACGATTTGCAGCGCTACTACGTGTGCGTAGGGTCTCCGGAACCGTTTGTGATATCCCGTTATCGCACACGAGAACTGGGAGTGAACGTGCCCAATGCAAAATAGAATCCCAGTCGTAAAATTTTCAGGAAACGTGTGGGATCCCAAACGAAAAGCACACGTCACTCTTGCGGCAACCTTCGGTGATACCCAACAAATCACAAACGGTCTGCAACACTTGTATGTGTGCGAAGGGGCTCCTGAACCGTTTGTGATAGAACATTATCGCAGACGGTAATTGTTGGCAAACGTGTGCGATGGAGTCTAGCATGGCAGACGGGTTACGCAGAAAACTCGTGTGCGATGGGGCACAAATCGCACACAGTTCATATGTTGGCCCGTGTGCCTTACATATTGTTTCCCAAACGGTTCATTACGACAGACCGTATGGTTTCACTGCGTCATTAGAAACGCTTAATCACCGATACCACACTTGCGAAAGAATTTAGTGTGTGCTTCATCGCACATGATTACATTTTGGAAGGCCTCTGGATCACTGCTCCATATTGTTGGGGAACGTAGTAATTTCAAAAAAATTCCTACGCACACGCAAGATCATGGTGATGCATAGCAACGAGAGGGGAGGAGTGTTGTCCACGTACCCTCGTAGACCGACAGCGGAAGCATTATCACAACGCGGTTGATGTAGTCGTACGTCTTCACGATCCGACCGATCAAGTACCGAACGTACGGCACCTCCGAGTTCTACACACGTTCAGCTCGACGACGTACCTCGAACTCCGATCCAGCCGAGTGTTGAGGGAGAGTTTCGTCAGCACGACGGTGTGGTGACGATGATGATGTTCTACCGACGCAGGGCTTCGCCTAAGCTCCGCTACGATATTATCGAGGTGGAATATGGTGGAGGGGGGCACCGCACACGGCTAAGAGATCTCAAGGATCAATTGTTGTGTCTATGGGGTGCCCCCCCGCCCCTGTATATAAAGGAGCAAGGGGGAGGCAGCCGGCCAAGGGGAGAGGCGCGCCAAAGGGGGGAGTCCTACTCCCACTGGGAGTAGGACTCCTCCTTTCCTTGTGGGAGTAGGAGAAGGGAAGGGGGAAGGAGAAAGAAGGAAGGGGGCGCCCCCCCTCCCTAGTCCAATTCGGACTAGCCCATGGGGAGGGGTGCGGCCACCCTTTGGGGTCTTTCTCTCCTTTCCCGTATGGCCCATTAAGGCCCAATACGAATTCCCGTAACTCTCCGGTACTCCGAAAAATACCCGAATCACTCGAAACCTTTCCGAAGTCCGAATATAGTCGTCCAATATATCGATCTTTACGTCTCGACCATTTCGAGACTCCTCGTCATGTCCCCGATCTCATCCGGGACTCCGAACTCCTTCGGTACATCAACATACATAAACTCATAATAAAACTGTCATCGTAACGTTAAGCGTGCGGACCCTACGGGTTCGAAAACTATGTAGACATGACCGAGACACTTCTCTGGTCAATAACCAATAGCGGAACCTGGATGCTCATATTGGCTCCCACATATTCTACAAAGATCTTTATCAGTCAAACTGCATAACAACATATGTTGTTCCCTTTGTCATCGGTATGTTACTTGCCCGAGATTCGATCGTCGGTATCTCGATACCTAGTTCAATCTCGTTACCGGCAAGTCTCTTTACTCATTCCGTAATACATCATCCCGTAACTAACTCATTAGTCACAATTCTTGCAAGGCTTATAGTGATGTGCATTACCGAGTGGGCCCAGAGATACCTCTCCGACAATCGGAGTGACAAATCCTAATCTCGAAATACGCCAACCCAACAAGTACCTTTGGAGACACCTGTAGAGCACCTTTATAATCACCCATTTACGTTGTGACGTTTGGTAGCACACAAAGTGTTCCTCCGGTAAACGGGAGTTGCATAATCTCATAGTCATAGGAACATGTATAAGTCATGAAGAAAGCAATAGCAACATACTAAACGATCGGGTGCTAAGCTAACGGAATGGGTCAAGTCAATCACGTCATTCTCCTAATGAGGTGATCCCGTTAATCAAATGACAACTCATGTCTATGGCTAGGAAACATAACCATCTTTGATTAACGAGCTAGTCAAGTAGAGGCATACTAGTGACACTTTGTTTGTCTATGTATTCACACATGTATTATGTTTCCGGTTAATACAATTCTAGCATGAATAATAAACATTTATCATGATATAAGGAAATATATAATACTTTATTATTGCCTCTAGGGCATATTTCCTTCAGTCTCCCACTTGCACTAGAGTCAATAATCTAGTTCACATCGCCATGTGATTTAACATCAATAATTCACATCACCATGTGATTAACACCCATAGTTCACATCTCTATGTGACCAACACTCAAAGGGTTTACTAGAGTCAATAATCTAGTTCACATCGCTATGTGATTAACACCCAAAGAGTAATAAGGTGTGATCATGTTTTGATTGTGAGATAATTTTAGTCAACGGGTCTGTCACATTCAGATCCGTAAGTATTTTGCAAATTTCTATGTCTACAATGCTCTGCACGGAGCTACTCTAGCTAATTGCTCCCACTTTCAATATGTATCTAGACCGAGACTTTAGAGTCACCTAGATTAGTGTCAAAACTTGCATCGACGTAACCCTTTACGACGAACCTTTTGTCACTTCCATAATCGAGAAACATATCCTTATTCCACTAAGGATAATTTTGACCGCTGTCCAGTGATCTACTCCTAGATCACTATTGTACTCCCTTGCCAGTGTAGGGTATACAATAGATCTGGTACACAGCATGGCATACTTTATAGAACCTATGGCCAAGGCATATGGAATGACTTTCATTCTCTTTCTATCTTTTGCCGTGGTCAGGCTTTGAGTCTTTACTCAATTTCACACCTTGTAACACAGGCAAGAAACTCTTTCTTTGACTGTTCCATTTTGAACCACTTCAAAATCTTGTTAAGGTATGTACTCATTGAAGAAACTTATCAAGCGTCTTGATCTATCTCTATAGATCTTGATGCTCAATATGTAAGCAGCTTCTCCGAGGTCTTTCTTTGAAAAACTCCTTTCAAACACTCCTTTATGCTTTGCAGAATAATTCTACATTATTTCCGATCAACAATATGTCATTCACATATACTTATCAGAAATGTTGTAGTGCTCCCACTCACTTTCTTGTAAATACAGGCTTCATCGCAAGTCTGTATAAAACTATATCCTTTGATCAACTTATCAAAGCGTATATTCCAACTCCGAGATGCTTGCACCAGTCCATAGATGGATTGCTGGAGCTTGCATATTTTGTTAGCACTTTTAGGATTGACAAAACCTCCTGGTTGCATCATATACAACTCTTCTTTAATAAATCCATTAAGGAATGTAGTTTTGTTTATCCATTTACCAGCTTTCATAAAATGCGGCAATTGCTAACATGATTCAGACAGACTTAAGCATAGATACGAGTGAGAAACTCTCTCATCGTAGTCAACATCTTGAACTTGTCGAAAACCTTTTTGCGACAATTCTAGCTTTGTAGATAGTGACATTACTATCAGCGTCTGTCTTCCTCTTGAAGATCCATTTAATCTCAATGGCTCGCCGATCATTGGGCAAGTCAATCAAAGTCCACACTTTGTTCTCATATATGGATCTTATCTCAGATTTCATGGCCTCAAGCCATTTCGCGGAATCTGGGCTCATCATCGCTTCCTCATAGTTCGTAGGTTCGTCATGGTCTAGTAACATAACCTCCAGAACAGGATTACCGTGCCACTCTGGTGCGGATCTTACTCTGGTTTACCTACGAGGTTTGGTAGTAACTTGATCTGAAGTTACATGATCATCATCATTAACTTCCTCACTAATTGGTGTAGGAGTCACAGGAACAGATTTCTGTGATGAACTACTTTCCAATAAGGGAGCAGGTACAGTTACCTCATCAAGTTCTACTTTCCTCCCACTCACTTCTTTCGAGAGAAAAATCCTTCTCTAGAAAGGATCCATACTAAGCAACGAATGTCTTGCCTTCGGATCTGTGATAGAAGGTTTACCCAACTGTCTCCTTTGGGTATCCTATGAAGACACATTTCTCCGATTTGGGTTTGAGCTTATCAGGATGAAACTTTTTCACATAAGCATCGCAATCCCAAACTTTAAGAAACGACAACTTTGGTTTCTTGCCAAACCACAGTTCATAAGGCGTCGTCTCAACGGATTTTGATGGTGCCCTATTTAACGTGAATGTAGCTGTCTCTAATGCATAACCCCAAAACGATAGTGGTATATTGGTAAGAGACATCATAGATTGCACTATATCCAATAAAGTACGGTTATGATGTTCGGACACACCATTATGCTGTGGTGTTCCAGGTGGCACGAATTTGTGAAACTATTCCACATTGTTTTAATTGAAGACCAAACTCGTAACTCAAATATTTGTCTCCACGATCAGATCGTAGAAACTTTATTTTCTTGTTACGATGATTTTCTACTTCACTCTGAAATTATATGAACTTTTCAAATGTTTCAGACTTCTGTTTCATTAAGTAGATATACCCATATCTGCTCAAATCGTCTGTGAAGGTCAGAAAATAATGATACCTGCTACGAGCCTCAATATTCATCGGGCCACATACATCTGTATGTATGATTTCCAACAAATCTGTTGCTCTCTCATAGTTCCGGAGAACGGCGTTTTAGTCATCTTGCCCATGAGGCACGGATCGCAAGCATCAAGTGATTCATAATCAAGTGATTCCAAAATCCCATCAGTATGGAGTTCCTTCATGCGCTTTACACCAATATGACATAAACGGCAGTGCCACAAATAAGTTGCACTATCATTATTAACTTTGCATCTTTTGGCTTCAATATTATGATTATGTGTATCACTACGATCGAGATCCAACAAACCATTTTCGTTGGTGTGTATGACCATAGAAGGTTTTTATTCATGTAAATAGAACAACAATTGTTCTCTAACTTAAATGAATAACCGTATTGCAAAAAACATGATCAAATCATATTCATGCTCAACGCAAACACCAAATAACACTTATTTAGTTTCAACACTAATCCCGAAAGTACAGGGAGTGTGCGATGATGATCATATCAATCTTGGAACTACTTCCAACACACATCGTCACCTCGCCTTTTACTAGTCTCTGTTTATTCTACAACTCCCGTTTTGAGTTACTACTCTTAGCAACTGAACCAGTATCAAATACCGAGGGGTTGCTATAAACACTAGTAAAGTACACATCAATAACATGTATATCCAATATACCTTTGTTCACTTTTCCATCCTTCTTATCCACCAAATAGTTGGGGTAGTTCCGCTTCCAGTGACCAGTCCCTTTGCAGTAGAAGCACATAGTCTCAGGCTTAGGTACATACTTGGGCTTCTTCACTTGAGTAGCAACTTGCTTGCCGTTCTTTTGAAGTTCCCCTTCTATCCCTTTGCCCTTTTCTTGAAACTAGTGGTCTTGTTAACCATCAACACTTGATGCTCTTTCTTGATTTCTACCTTCGTCGATTTCAGCATCGCGAAGAGCTCGGGAATTACTTTCGTCATCCCTTGCATACTATAGTTCATCACGAAGTTCTACTAACTTGGTGATGGTGACTAGAGAATTCTGTCAATCACTATTTTATCTGGAAGATTAACTCCCACTTGATTCAAGCGATTGTAGTACCCAGACAATCTGAGCACATGCTCACTGCTTGAGCTATTCTCCTCCATCTTTTAGCTATAGAACTTGTTGGAGACTTCATATCTCTCAACTCGGGTATTTGCTTGAATATTAACTTCAACTCCTGGAACATCTCATATGGTCCATGACGTTCAAAAACGTTTTTGAAGTCCCGATTCTAAGCCGTTAAGCATGGTGCACTAAACTATCAAGTAGTCATCATATTGAGCTAGCCAAACGTTCATAACGTCTGCATCTACTCCTGTAATAGGTCTGTCACCTAGCGGTGCATCAAGGACATAATTCTTCTGTGTAGCAATGAGGATAATCCTCAGATCACGGATCCAATCCGCATCTTTGCTACTAACATCTTTCAACATAATTTTTCTCTAGGAACATATCAAAAATAAACACAGGGAAGCAACAACGCGAGCTATTGATCTACAACATAATTTGCGAAATACTATCAGGACTAAGTTCATGATAAATTTAAGTTCAATTAATCATATTACTTAAGAACTCTCACTTAGATAGACGTCCCTCTAATCCTCTAAGTGATCACGTGATCCATATCAACTAAACCATGTCCGATCATCACGTGAGATGGAGTAGTTTCAATGGTGAACATCACCATGTTGATCATATCTATTATATGATTCACGCTCGACCTTTCGGTCTCTGTGTTCCGAGGCCATATTTGCATATGCTAGGCTCGTCAAGTTTAACCTGAGTATTCCGCGTGTGCAACTGTTTTGCACCCGTTGTATTTGAACGTAGAGCCTATCACACCACGAAGAACTTTCGCAACGGTGCATACTCAGGGAGAACACTTTTATCTTGAAATTTTAGTGAGAGATCATCTTATAATGCTACCGTCAATCAAAGCAAGATAAGATGCATGAAGGATTAACATCACATGCAATCAATATAAGTGATATGATATGGCCATCATCATCTTGTGCTTGTGATCTCCATCTCCGAAGCACCGTGCTTGTGATCTCCATCTCCGAAGCACCGTCATGATCACCATCGTCACCGGCGCGATACCTTGATCTCCATCGTAGTATCGTTGTCGTCTCGCCAACTAATTGCTTTTACGACTATCGCTACCGCTTAGTGATAAAGTAAAACTATTACATGGTGATTGCATCTCATACAATAAAGCGACAACCATATGGCTCCTGCCAGTTGCCGATAACTCGGTTACAAAACATGATCATCTCATACAATAAAATATAGCATCATGTCTTGACCATATCACATCACAACATGCCCTGCAAAAACAAGTTAGACGTCCTCTACTTTGTTGTTGCAAGTTTTACGTGGCTGCTACGGGCTTAGCAAGAACCGTTCTTACCTACGCATCAAAATCACAATGATAGTTTGTCAAGTTGGTGCTGTTTTAACCTTCGCAAGGACCGGGCGTAGCCACACTCGGTTCAACTAAAGTGAGAGAGACAGACACCCGCTAGTCACCTTTAAGCAACGAGTGCTCCGAACGGTGAAACCAGTCTCGCGTAAGCGTACGCGTAATATCGGTCCGGGCCGCTTCATCTCACAATACCGCTGAACCAAAGTATGACATGCTGGTAAGCAGTATGACTTATATCGCCCACAACTCACTTGTGTTCTACTCGTGCATAGCATCAACGCATAAAACCAGGCTCTGATACCACTGTTGGGGAACGTAGTAATTTCAAAAAAATTCCTACGCACATGCAAGATCATGGTGATGCATAGCAATGAGAGGGGAGAGTGTTGTCCACGTACCCTCTTAGACTGACAGCGAAAGCGTTATCACAACGCGGTTGATGTAGTCGTACGTCTTCACGATCCGACCGATCAAGTACCGAACGCACGGCACCTCCGAGTTCTGCACACGTTCAGCTCGATGACGTCCCTCGAACTCCGATCCAACCGAGTGTTGAGGGAGAGTTTCGTCAGCACGACGGTGTGGTGACGATGATGATGTTCTACCGATGCAGGGCTTCGCCTAAGCTCCGCTACGATATTATCGAGGTGGAATATGGTGGAGGGGGCACCGCACACGGCTGGGAGAGATCAACAGATCAACTTCTGTCTAGAGGTGCCCCCTGCCCTTGTATATAAAGGAGTGGAGGAGGCGGGAGGGCCAGCCCTCCTATGGCGCGCCCTGGAGGAGTCCTACTCCCACCGGGAGTAGGATTCCCCCCTTCCAAGTAGTAGGAGTAGTCGTACGTCTTCACGATCCGACCGATCAAGTACCGAACGTACGGCACCTCCGAGTTCTACACACGTTCATCTCGATGACGTCCCTCAAACTCCGATCCAGCCGAGTGTTGAGGGAGAGTTTCGTCAGCACGACGGCGTGGTGACGATGGTGATGTTCCACCGACGCAGGGCTTCGTCTAAGCTCCGCAACGGTATTCTCGAGGTGTAATATGGTGGAGGGGGGCACCGCACACGGCTAAGAGATCTCAAGGATCAATTGTTGTGTCTATGGGGTGCCCCCCTACCCCCGTATATAAAGGAGCAAGGGGGAGGCAGCCGGCCAAGGGGAGAGGCGCGCCAAAGGGGGGAGTCCTACTCCCACCGGGAGTAGGACTCCTCCTTTCCTTGTGGGAGTAGGAGAAGGGAAGGGGGAAGGAGAAAGAAGGAAGGGGGCGCCCCCCTCCCTAGTCCAATTCGGACTAGCCCATGGGGAGGGGTGCGGCCACCCTTTGGGGTCTTTCTCTCCTTTCCCGTATGGTCCATTAAGGCCTAATACGAATTCCCGTAACTCTCCGGTACTCCGAAAAATACCCGAATCACTCGGTACCTTTCCGAAGTCCGAATATAGTCGTCCAATATATCGATCTTTACGTCTCGACCATTTCGAGACTCCTCGTCATGTCCCCGATCTCATCCGGGACTCCGAACTCCTTCGGTACATCAACATACATAAACTCATAAGAAAACTGTCATCGTAACGTTAAGCGTGCGGACCCTACGGGTTCGAAAACTATGTAGACATGACCGAGACACTTCTCCGGTCAATAACCAATAGCGGAACCTAGATGCTCATATTGGCTCCCACATATTCTACGAAGATCTTTATCGGTCAAACCGCATAACAACAGACGTTGTTCCCTTTGTCATCGGTATGTTACTTGCCCGAGATTCGATCGTCGGTATCTCGATACCTAGTTCAATCTCGTTACCGGCAAGTCTCTTTACTCGTTCCGTAATACATCATCCTGTAACTAACTCATTAGTCACAATGCTTGCAAGGCTTATAGTGATGTGCATTACCGAGTGGGCCCAGAGATACCTCTCTGACAATCGGAGTGACAAATCCTAATCTCGAAATACGCCAACCCAACAAGTACCTTTGGAGACACCTGTAGAGCACCTTTATAATCACCCATTTATGTTGTGACGTTTGGTAGCACACAAAGTGTTCCTCCGGTAAACGGGAGTTGCATAATCTCATAGTCATAAGAACATGTATAAGTCATGAAGAAAGCAATAGCAACATACTAAACGATCGGGTGCTAAGCTAACGGAATGGGTCAAGTCAATCACGTCATTCTCCTAA
Organism: Triticum aestivum; assembly: GCF_018294505.1. Classification (NCBI taxonomy): domain Eukaryota; kingdom Viridiplantae; phylum Streptophyta; class Magnoliopsida; order Poales; family Poaceae; genus Triticum; species Triticum aestivum. The sequence goes on along the minus strand of NC_057799.1, from coordinate 542,548 downwards.
TGAGGTGATCCCGTTAATCAAATGACAACTCATGTCTATGGCTAGGAAACATAACCATCTTTGATTAACGAGCTAGTCAAGTAAAGGCATACTAGTGACACTCTGTTTGTCTATGTATTCACACATGTATTATGTTTCCGGTTAATACAATTCTAGCATGAATAATAAACATTTATCATGATATAAGGAAATATATAATACTTTATTATTGCCTCTAGGGCATATTTCCTTCACATATCCCCGACGGTTTCTGGGTCGTGTGGGAAAGGACACCCTATCGCACACACTCACTTGACGACGGTCCCAAATGCCGTCGCGGAAAGGGGTTAAAAACCGTTTGTTTAGGACCGACGCGTACCGGTGGTAGCGTTCGACCACGAGATCTAGCCCTTTGACTTTCCACGGATAGGCTTGACCAGTGGACCTCTCCAACCAGTTGTGTTAGGTCAGCCCATAGGAACACTTGGGAGCAACATCTGGGCCAAACCCACAGCAAGGTCCCCTCCGTGTAGGCCTGACGCGGCCGTTTCCCCCCTCCAGGTGCCGGCGACGGCGCCGTCCGTGAGGGGGCCCACACCCCGGAGATGCATGCCGCCTCTTCAGACATGCCACCACACCGTACGGCATGTATGAGGGCCCGGTGCGACGCTCCGGTGGCATTGCTACCCACCCAGGGCCCCCGCCCGCCTAACCCTGTAGCATTTGACCATGAGATCTAACCCTTTGACTTACCACGGACAGGCTTTAAACAGTGGACCTCTCCACCCGGTTGTGTTAGGTCAGGCCATACGAACACTTGGGTGCAACATCCCGAACAAACCCACAGCAAGATCCCCTCCGTGTAGACCTGACGCGGCCGTTTCCCCCTCCAGGTGCCGGCGGTGCACCGTCCGTGAGGGGGGCCACACCCCGGAGATGCGTGCCACCTCTTTAGACATGCCACCACACCACCCGGTTGTGGTAGGTCAGCCCATAGAAACACTTGGGAGCAACGTCCCCTCCATATAGACCCGATGCGGCTGTTTCCCCCCCAGGTGCCGGCAGAGGCGCCGTCCGTGAGGGGGGCACACCCCGGACGTGAGGGGATCACACTCCGGAGACGCGTGCCGGGCGTTTGCAACCGCCACAACACTTCTGTCGGCATAGCTGTTTTTGATTAATAAAGTATAAGGAGCTATATTCAAAAGAACATGACGGCACATTATTAGCGTACTCGAAAAAAATACAAACTACATATTATTCATAATTTATGGAAAACATTTCACCAAATCGATAAATGATGTATGTATATTTATATTTACACATGCTACATGTAAGTTAATCAAATAATAATACATGAAAAACATTAAAAATCATATATATATATATATATATATATATATATATTGGATCAGATTTTGATTAGGTTAATATGGGGATTAGGTGGATAGGTATACCCTTTTTATCTTGAATAGTATTTACTGTTCACTAGGTAGGGCACTAATCATAATAGTGCTCTACTATTGAATACACTACTTGGAATAGTATTTCACTATTCACAGCTATATTTAAATCAATGTGATTACCTTCACGTTCTCACTCGATTATTTATTTGATGCAGGATCTATTATGGGCTGGCGAGGCCAACAATACGTCCGACGGTGTGCGCAGTGATGTAAAATCCTACTCAGTACTCACCATATTTTTCATTATGTTGTATCAGATGTAGCTAGTTACGTTCACTTAGTAGTTTTAATTGCAAATTTATGGGGCAAATTCCTATCGTCTTCCCAGGCAATTCCACCCGAAGGGAACACTTCTCTACGGCCACAAGGTTCTCGTTCAAACGCCACTCTGGGCAACACAGAGAACTACACACGCAGATGTTTCTCCTATAGGATCCCTAGCATAAGAACTCGTCCCATAAATTCATAAATAAAAATACTAAGTGAGACCAAGAAACTACATCATCTCCACAACATAATTTACATATGGTTTTCCCTTTCGGGAGGCCCCGAAGAGATTACACACAGCTAGGAAATTACCTTCAAACTCTTGGCGATCGAAGCGCCTTCTTGGCTATTCTACTAGCAGTGGTGGTGGCTAAACTACAAAGGAAATGGTGCTCTGGTGGAGGGTCTCGATGCTCTGAGTGCTTCGTGCTCTCCCGTCTTGTGTTTTGTTCTTGAGCCCAGCGTCTCCTTTTATAGCCGCGAGGGGTGGCTGCTAGGGAGGCCTTCGGGAGCCTTCCTTCACTTATTTTACACACGGTAGTATGCACGCGTGTCCTACTAGGGTACATGCGTGTCCTTCTAATAATACTGAAAAGTGCGAGAGAGAGTGCAGACAAACTTCAATCTTCATGAAACTTTGCTTTCATATTGAAAAGTGCGAGAGAGAGTGCAGACAAACTTTAATATTCATGAAACTTTGCTTTGATAATACAGTTGACGATGCATACAATATACCTAATAAGTAGGAATGGATTAACAGAATACAGGGAAGTAAATGTTTCTCTAAATTCGACTTAAAGGCAAGATTTTGGCAAGTAAAAAGGCTGAAGAATCTATTCCTTGGACATCATTTACTTGTCCACAAGGCCATTATGAATGGCTAGTAATGCCATTAGGTCTAAAGAATGCACCTGCACTATTTCGAAGAAAAATGCAAAATATATTTAATGAGAATCAAGCATTTATATTGGTATACGTAGATGATTTGTTAGTATTCTCAAAATCATACAAAGAGCATATAGCCCATCTTGAAGTGTTCTTTCGAAAGGTAGAACAAAATGGGCTCATACTATCCAAAATGAAGATGGAAATTTGCAAAGAAAAACTAAATTTCCTTGGTCACAAAATAGGAGAAGGAAAGATATATCTACAAGAACATATTGCAAAGAAAATATTAGAGTTTCCTGATAATATGAGTGATACAAAGGTTTTACAGCACTTCTTAGGAATTGTAAACTATGCGCGAAACTATATAGATAACTTAGCAAAGCTAGCAGGACCTTTATATGCTAAATTAAGAAAAAATGGTCAAAGATACTTCAATTCTGAAGATATAAAATTAGTAAAGGCCATCAAAGAAAAAGTCAAGAATTTAAAACCCCTAGAATTGCCTCTAGAAGACAATTATTTTATAATTGAGACAGATGCATCTAAGGTAGGATGGGGTGCGATACTAAAACAAAAGCCCAATAAATACTCTCCAAAAGCAGATGAAAAAATATGCAGATATGCGTCAGGAAGTTACAAATTAAAGACGGTAAATAATATTGATAGGGAAATCCTTGCAGTTGTAAATGCAATAAATGCATTTAGGCTATATCTAGGATTTAAAGAATTTACGGTGCGAACAGACTGTGAAGCTATATGTCGATATTACAATAAAATTAATAGTAAGAAAAGCTCAACCAGAAGATGGGTCTTATTTGAAGACAGCTAGCTGGGAATGGTTATAAAGTTATTTTTGAGCATATTAAGGGGAAGGATAATACCTTACCTGACATATTTTCTCATGCATCAAATTTGCAGAAATGAGGAAAGGATTATTCGCCACCAGGGATGAATATCTCTTCTTTGGAGAAGAAAATAGACTGAAAGTATTTCAGCCAAATACATTTAATTTCAAGCCAAAAACACATATCAAGCTTGATGAAGCTCAAAGATGCATATTGGATAATTTTTGGTTCCAATATACTCTCAAGAGAGAGGAAAAAGGATATTTTTTATCAATTCTCAATAGTTTGGCAGAATATTTTAATGAATTAAACAAAAATTTGCCAAAGCCAGAAAAGATTGAAATACCAAAAGGAGAAACACTATATCTCATATTTGATGGAAATAAACCTGGCATATATTTGGAATGGGAAAATATTATGATTGAAAAATTAGATGCAAAAAGAAAAGGACAAGATTTAACATTCAAAAGATATTATAGTATAGATGATGCCTTACTTTGGGCAAGAAAGGTATTAGGACCAGATTATAGTATTGACCCAAAGGCTAAAGACTATATCCAAATGAAAAGAGGCATACCTGCTTCACCAACTCCTACAAAGGGGAGGCATCAAGCTCAAAAAATATAAAGAAGGAAGAGTCTCCAAAATATCAAACATATCAAGAATGCCTTCTAAAGGGGGCTTGACCCTTTAGACAGCGAATACATAGATTAAGAAATGGATAAAAGATTTGAAGAATTTTCAAAAATAATAAAGAAAGAATTGAAAGAAGAAATATTAAAAGAATTAAGGCATGAAATGGATGAAAAATTTGAAGAAATAAAGAATGAATGTGATCAAAGATATGATTTCAATCTGTTAAACGATGATAATATGGACATATATAGCAGGGCATGGACAGCAGCCTGAATAAAGCCCAAATTGCCTATATTGATATTGCTATCAATTATTCGGGCGCGGAGGACCTATACCCGACCCGAATATTGATAGAAATTCCAACAATAGATATTTTAAATATTGATAAGGTATTATCAATTATATGGGCAGGGAAGACCCCCTGTAAAAAAATATAAAAAAATGAATAAGCAATGTTGAAAATGTAAGCAGCCTTGGCATATATGTACGCATACACTGGCAAGGATTCTTGAAGGGGAAGAAGCTCTGAAGGCAAATCGCATGAAGATCTGTATGGCCGAAGAGCAAAGACTGGTACACGTGAAGAAAGCAAAGTTTCATGAAGATTGAAGTTTGTCTGCACTCTCTCTCGCACTTTTCAATATTATTTGAAGGACACGCATGTATCCTAGTAGGACACGCGTGCATACTACCGTGTGTAAAATAAGTGAAGGAAGGCTCCCGAAGGCCTCCCTAGCAGCCACCCGTCGCGGCTATAAAAGGAGACGCTGGGCTCAAGAACACAACACAAGACGGGAGAGCACGAAGCACTCAGAGCATCGAGACCCTCCACCAGAGCACCATTTCCTTTGTAGTTTAGCCACCACCACTGCTAGTAGAATAGCCAAGAAGGCGCTTCGATCGCCAAGAGTTTGAAGGTAATTTCCTAGTTGTGTGTAATCCCTTCGGAGCCTCCCGAAAGGGAAAACCATATGTAAATTATGTTGTGGAAATGATGTAGTTTCTTGGTCTCACTTAGTATTTTTATTTATGAATTTATGGGACGAGTTCTTATGCTAGGCATCCTATAGGAGAAACCTCTGTGTGTGTAGTTCTCTGTGTAGCCCAGAGTGGCGTTTGAATGAGAACCTTGTGGCCGTAGAGAAGTGTTCCCTTCGGGTGGAACTGCCTGGGAAGACGATAGGAATTTACCCCATAAATTTGCAATTAAAACTACTAAGTGAACGTAACTAGCTACATCTGATACAACATAATGAAAAAATATGATGAGTACTGAGTAGGATTTTACATCACTGCGCACATCGTCGGACGTATTGTTCGCCTCGCCAGCCTATAATAGATCCTGCATCAAAGAAATAATCGAGTTAGAATGTGAAGGTAATCACATTGAATTAAATATTGCTGTGAATAGTGAAATACTATTCCAAATAGTGTATTCAATAGTAGAGCACTATTGTGAATAATGCCCTACCTAGTGAACAATAAATACTATTCAAGATAAAAAAGCGTATACCTATCCACCTAATCCCTATATTAATCTAATCAAAATCTGATCCAATATTTTTTAAGATAATTTTTTTACAGGGGGTATATATATAACTATGTCGATGGCACTGCCGTCGGCATAGCTGCGGCCAGGGGGTAGATGGTCGGCGCGCCGGGGATCAATGACATGGCGGCTATGCCGGCGGCAGCCGGCGGCATATATGCTGGTCGGTGCGCTTCGAATCGATGATGTGGCGTGCGTATCTATGCCGACGGCCGCCCGTCTCTGCCGTCAGCATAGTTTGAACGTCGTTAGCCGTCCGTCACGAGGGGTCGCCGGGCCCACAGCTATGCCGACGGCAGCTGTAGGCGTACTCGTAGCTAGGCCGATGGCGTTTCTGTGCCGACAGGGGCCGTCGGCATATATATGGATAGCCCGACGGCCTGGACCTGGCTGTCGGCATAGCCTGGAGTAGGCTCATGGGGGCCATCGGCATATCTTCGGCCGTCGGGGTAGTGCCCTGTTCCGGTAGTGTCATTGTCTCATTATTTTCTCTGTCTTGGATAAAGAACCAGAGACGCTCTCCCAATGAGAACTAAGTGGTAGAAGCAAATGGAAGCCCCCTGATGAAGCAAACGCCTGCAGCAGATGGAAGCCTCATGATCAACCATACACCAGTAGGAAATGGAAGAATGTACGATTGAAGTCCAGAGAGGTAAAGTCCTTTTTCTTTCAATCATTTTAACTGTTGGTTTACACGAGGTCCACATGAGGAACAGACTGAAGAATGGCAAATGAGGTACGACTAGCACTTGCGACATGGTAGGCACTTCGTAAATTTATTCTCTATGCATTCTATCTTTTTTCGATAAAGGGTGGATTTTATTAACTCAAAATAAAGCATCAAGGAGGTACAGACATAATGAGCACACACCCGGCCTCTGCATAGTTAAAATGCACACACCCAACACCAAGGCACACACATAAAGAATCACACTCGCAAGTAGCAAAGTCATACAAGACCCAAGCTATGCCTTGATGGAGTAAAACGAAAAAGAAAAACTCCGAAGTGATCAAAACAATGATCAACAAGTTACAACAACGACTATATCCGCACCAATCAATCTTGGCATCACAAGTACAACAAAAAAGTTCTCCAATAGCAACGCCTTCAAGAAGGGGACGACACTTAAGCGCCGCCATCGCCAGGTCCAACCGCTGAAAGTCAGGTAATGGGATTTTCACCCTGGAGATCAAGTCCGAGCAAATGTCTTCAACAAGGTAACGAGGCAAAAACATTGCCATTGCCAGGTATAACCAATCAAGGTCTAACCTTAGGTTTTCACCCCGGAGCTCGAGACCGGTACTTGAGAAGCACCACCAAATCGAAGTCATCATGTAATGTCGCCATCAACTTCCGCGATCCCAGTGGCTATATGCATAGCATGGTCATTGCCGTTGCCAGGTATGCATTCTATCTATGGTTCTAAGTTAGTCCACTGCCACTGGCTGCATAGCCTCAGCCTCATTTCTCAAACCTTCGAACAGCGCCGACGAACCAGCGCTCGGATGGGCAGTCTGAAACAAAAGGATAATAACTCCAGTTTGATCCCTTACCTCAAGAACCTTTTCCATTACTAGAAAGATGCACGTGCATTGCACGAAACATCAAGATGCATTTTTTTTACAAAAAAACACCTGTTGTGATTGACCCATGGGGGAGTAATCCCATGTGTAAAAACTAATGATATCTCGAGAAAGAGGAAAGATAAGGTGAGGAGGAGTGGAGTGTGGTGGTGATTGGTGGTCGGACTGAGCGGAGGCATGGGGATGGACGACGCCGGCAGTGGCCACCATGCCTGATTGTTCCAGAGGCTTCCTTTTTTAATTGCTCAACAATGAGGTTGTGGGAGATAAGGATGAACGAGGGAATGCCTTATCTTCAAATGTGGAGAGAGGTGCGGGTATATTTTTGCAAAATTGTCATAGTTTGATTTCTATCCGTCAGATATAGATCGAACGGTCTATATTATAAGATGGCAGGCACACCATTATCACCAACTTGATTTTCTTATAAAAATAGAGATATCAGTGTCCAGAATATCTGGTTTTAAATCCCATACTATTTCCAGTGATAAGGTGAGGCCCTGAAGTTAGGTTCAGTTAGCAGCATGAGAAGGAACAAAAACTAGGGAAGACATCTAGTATGAAAAAGAAGAAGAGGACATTGATAGCCCACCTGGCTTGCCACCATTCATAACATTTGCGTCGGCAGGTTCAACTCCATAGATCTTTGTGTTGGGGTTCTTCTCCTTGAGGTACTTGCCGACTTCGGTGATGGTACCGCCGCTGCTGATGCCCATGACGAAGATGTCGACCTGCTCAAGCGTGTCCTCCCATATCTCGGGCAGGGCCGGTCCTGAGATTCCGTGGGCCCAGGGCGAAACTATAACCCTGGCCCTGTAATATATATACAAAAATAACAATTAATGTGTGTGTTATGTGCAAATGAAATGTTACCAAAAAGACACTAAAATGCATCTAAAAGGATATTAATACAATAGAGCTCTTTTAGGGTGATTGGCGAGTTACAACTCGTAATTTCATGTAACTCTACCCTTGTTTTTTCCTGACCGTCGGATCTGAAAAATCAGTTAAAGGTTAATTTTTTGGTTAAAAGGGTAGAATGGTCAGATTTTTCCAATCCGTTCCCAAGAGAATTAGTTCGTCCGCCCCCGCACAGATAACTCTTTCCGTCGTTCCAAAGCATTGCCGCCGCCGCCGCCCTTTCTGTCGTTCCGATCAAGAGATCTGGCGGCGGCCCCAATCCATTCAAGCAGCCAACGCCAGGAACTGCTAACCGCTGCGGCGCGCCGAGCCGGCCGACGTCTCCCTGCCCCACCACCACTGCAGCGCCTCCCTCCGCCAAGCAGCCGGCGACGCCCAGCAACGCCGGCGAGCACTCCGTGGACAGGTACCTTTCCCTCCCCTACACCCCTCCCCACCCCACCCCACCCCCTCCCCCTGCCCCGCACGTTGGTAGTCGGACTGTCCGCCGGCTGTCAGAGGAATTTTAGTTGCTTGATGCGAACCGTACTGCGTACTAATTTGCTAGTGCCTAGTGGCGCCATAACATTTTCTATGGAATACACTGTATGGAAAATACTCTCTCTGCATGTATCAAATCAAGACTGATCACGGGTTAGGTTCGGAGAACAGGAGCTGGAATCATTGGCAAGTCAATGACTGAATTATAAGTCGGTAGGCTCACTCGCCGCCGAATATGATTCCCATTCTAGATTACACGCACTGTCGTTGAATGAAAAGCATGATTAAATCCAACAACCTTGTAGTGGGAACAAATGTCAATATGTAGCTAGCTAGAGAGATTAGAGGCAGAAGAAAACAAATTGAAGTGATCACATAACAGTTGCAGTTTTATTCAGTTTGCAGTCAAACTTCATATGACATCATAGGATCCAAATGACCTACCTTAATTAACCAATAGTACATGAAGAGTACAAAACACACAATCAGCTTGTTGTGAACAACCGCAAGAGATATAGTCTAAAGAATCAGTACTAACTAGCCCCACCACGAAAAAGGCAGCCTAAATTAGGTGAGCTAGCTAGCGTGCCAGCTTAATTAATCAGTGTGCGGATTTTTTTTTTGCGGGATCCTCATTTTCACATTTAGTACCCTATGGACAAAATTATATCCTGCATTCAAGATTACTGCTTTTGAAGTTTGTGTTTAATATAAAAATTAATGGATGTGCTATGATGTTGTCCAGAAGAGACAGATCAGTCATAATGTGGCCAAGTTCAAATTAGTTTCCCTAGACCTACTTCTGTGTCAGGACCCCGATTCTAAGTCACACCGATCTAGCCTGTAACACCTCATATCACTTTGCGGCCTCACGCACGGTATTCCCACGGGTGTCGCCTTACCATAGCCCGGAACCGTTTGCGCCTTTTGGCTCACGTATATGATAGTGTCGCTAGCATCCATATGACAGAGAACCCGGGCCGACATGGCTAGTCGTGAACCCAAAGCGGCACTAACTTACAGGGACAGGCATACATGAATCAACATCGAGCATGTCGGTCAACAGCGTGTGAATCCGGGCTGTAGCACTGGGCTAACAGGACTCCGGGAATCCGGGCTGTAGCAGGCTAGGCAGGACTCCGGATGTCACGCGTGACATTTCCCCGAAGGGACAGACACAGGAACGAAGTGAATCACATGCCGGCCAGTCTAAGTGTTCCGAAGCAGTAGTGTTGGGCTAGCAGGACTCCGGTAAACCGGGCTGTAGCGGACTACCAAGGCTCAGTGGAGACACCAGACTACATTTCCCCATAAAAGAGGCTACCAAGGATAAACAACTAGATTGTCGGATCCCACACATACCAAGCATTTCAATCATACACACAATATGCTCGATATGTACAAATACAACATGGCATCACAGCAAGACTCTACGACTCAGAGTATTTATTCATTAGGCTCTGAAGAGCCAGATATTACAATCGTGGGTCCGATGACCCAACATACAGAGCAAACAAGCAACAAGCACATGCGGAAGCTTAACTTGTTTGAGTACAGACAACTACAAATGAAAAGACTGAGAAGCCTGACTGTTTGCAAGACCCTGCTGAGGGCACAAGATCGTAGCTGAGGTAACAAGCTAAACGTCGAAGTCCACGCGGAACTACTAGCGAGACTGAAGTCTCTCTGCAAAAACATAAATTAAGCAAACGTGAGTACAAATGTACCCAGCAAGACTTACATCAGAACTAGCTACATATGCATCGGTATCAACAAAGGGGTGATGGAGTTTGACTGCAGCAAGTCAGCTTTGACTCAGTGGCTATCCTGAACTACGACTGCAAGTAACTCTTTTGAGGTGGCGCACACGAGTTCACATATTCACCAATCAATACACCACTATGGATCCGCTCCCGTCTTCCTACGAGAACGCCATCGATAGCACTCACGCTTATCTTGCGCATTTTAGAGTATCCACTTCAAGTTATCTATGAACTGTACAGGCAACCCAGAAGTCCTTTACCGTGGACGCGACTATTCGAATAGATCATTTATAACCCTGCAGGGGTGTACTTCTTCACACATGTTTCCACCACTTAGCGTCTGCACACGACATGTGCTCGGTAGACTTCAAGCGAAAGCCGACGTGGGTGTAGACCACGACCTGACTAACCACACAAGTCTCTAGTCCAGGTTTATCGCCTATTCGGGTTCCATCCGCGAGGAGATCCGGCCGGGGTTTCGCTCACAGCCCCAAACGATGTGTGCAGGGTTCCCGAGACACCAAACGGGTGCCCGGTACACCGTGCCACGGTGTATCTACCGCATCATAGCCCACCCCTAGGGTCAGCGCTACACACGGCCTCCAACACACACTACTAGAAAAAGGGCTATAGATGGGATTGACACTAATGGCGCACCAGACAAGCGGTGCGCCATTAGTATATACTAATGGCGCACCACCTTCTGATACGCCATTAGAGTTGAAACTACTAATGGCGCACCAGGCGCAGGGTGCGCCATTAGTATCAAAAAAAAATTAACTAGTGCGCCTGTCCAAACATACTAATGGCGCATCCAGACGAAGTGCGCCATTACTAGTTGTAACTAGTAATGGCGCACCTGGCCCAGGGTGCGCCATTAGTATCAAAAAAAAAATTTAACTAGTGCGCCTGTCCAAACATACTAATGGCGCATCCGGACACAGTGCGCCATTACTAGTTGTAACTAGTAATGGCGCACCTGTCCCAGGGTGCGCCATTAGTATCAAAAAAAAAATTTTAACTAGTGCGCCTGTCCAAACATACTAATGGCGCATCCAGACACAGTGCGCCATTACTAGTTGTAACTAGTAATGGCGCACCTGTCCCAGGGTGCGCCATTAGTATCAAAAAAAATTTTAACTAGTGCGCCTGTCCAAACATACTAATGGCGCATCCAGACACAGTGCGCCATTACTAGTTGTAACTAGTAATGGCGCACCTGTCCCAGGGTGCGCCATTAGTATCAAAAAAAAATTTTAACTAGTGCGCCTGTCCAAACATACTAATGGCGCATCCAGACACAGTGCGCCATTACTAGTTGTAACTAGTAATGGCGCACCAGGCCCAGGGTGCGCCATTAGTATCAAAAAAAAATTTAACTAGTGCGCCCGTCCAGACATACTAATGGCGCACCCTGGGACATTAGTAAGTGGGCAGCAACAAGATATTTTGGACAGCCTCTCCTACCCACACTCACTTTCTCCCCACTTCATTCTCTCCACCTCCTCCTTGTCTCGGGTGCCTCCTCTTTTTCACCTCATTTCCACCATAGATTCATTCAATTCATGGATGGCTATCGGTGGCAAGGTGATGAAGATGACTACGAAGTCGTCCATGGGGGCCGGGCAAGAAATGAGGAAGGGCAGCAAGACAACCACCGCGGCTCGGGCGGGCGAGAAGACGAAGAATCCCCAGGAGATGATCACGACGGTGATGCTGTACACAGTCATCAGGTAGAAGATGCAGGACATGATGATGAGGAAGATGTCGGAGCAGACGACGGGCATGATCATGAAGATGATGATGCCGGCGGAGCAGACGACGCTGGACCATCGATGGGCTGGGTGCAGGACCCTCATATTCAAGAGCTGCTTCTCAAGCAGACGGATAACGCAAGAGCTGCCGCCTGAGAGAAAGCCAAGATGGATCAACTTGAGTTAGACGCGGTTACTCCATTGTATGAAGGATGCAGGCCCGAGGATACCCGCCTGAAAGTAACGCTCATGGCTCTGGAGATGAAGGTAAAACACAAAATGACCGACGCATGCTTCGACGAGAACATGTCATTCTGGCACGAACGTCTTCCCAAGGGGAACAAGTGCCCGACCAGTTTGGAGGAGGCGAAGAAAATCGTGTGTCCTCTGGATTTACCGCACGTGAAATACCATGTGTGCATGAACAATTGCATCATTTATCGGGACGAGCACGCGGAGTCTACCATATGTCCGGTGTGCGGCGTCACTCGATACAAGAAGAGGAAGAAAGCTCCTCGAAAAGTGGTGTGGTACTTTCCGATCACTCCTCGTCTGCAGCGGTATTTCGCGGACCCTAAGGTAGCAAAGCTCCTGCGTTGGCACGCGGATAGGCAGGAGAAGAAGCGAGAAGATGACGCAAATGATCCTGAGATAGATAAAAAAGACAAGATGCTGAGTCACCCTAAGGACCACCCTACCTAAAGGACGTCCGTTCCACAGAAGAACTCCATTTGCGAAAAAGAAGGGCAAGAAGATTGTGAACAGATAGCTAGCTAGCTAAGATCGATTGTATTTAAATCGTAGCCTTCATTTCTCGATTGTTTTCATGGGCACTTTTTGAACTATCATGAATATTTTTAAATTTCATGGACACTCGATCTCGATCCCCCTCCATCTCGATCGCTATCCCACCTCGCCAGATCCGGTCCCCCTCGCCGCCGAGCACCCCCCGGTCCACCGGCCCCCGGCACCCCGCGCACCCTCCCCCGCTCCACCGGCATTACTGTTTGATGATATTTTTTAAATAATTATTACTGTCTTATAAAAAAATATTACTGTTATGATTTAAACAAGTTTGAACATATTTAAACACAAATAAATATCAAACAACATTTTAAATGCATAAAAAAAATTTGTGGAGCCTGGGAATCGAACCCAGGACCTCCTGGTGTGAGAACTGGCTGCTGACCAGTCAAGCTAGTACAGGGAACTTGGTGTGGATCAGGTCAGGTGGAAGATAACCTGTTGGCTCGAGCAGAAATCAAAAAAAATACTAATGGCGCACCAGGGTGAGGTGCGCCATTAGTATGGACGTACTTATGGCGCACCGAGGGGTGGTGCGCCATTAGTATTGTGCCCTCGCCCTCGCCTATCCCCGGCCCAAACCTATCCCCTCTCTCTCCCTCGCCCTCGCCCTCGATCCCCTTCCCCTCTCCTCTCCCGACGCCGCTGCCCCGCCGCCTCGACGCCGCCCCGTCGTCCTCGTCTCCGCCCCGACGCCGCTGCCCCTTCCCCTCTCCTCTCCCGACGCCGCTGCCCCGACCTCCTCCTCGCCCCTCGACGTCGCCCTCGATCCCCCTCCCCTCTCCTCTCCCGACGCCGCCGCCCCGTCGTCCTCGTCCTCGCCCTCCTCCTCGTCCGCGCCACCGCCGCGCCGCTCCGACCTCCTCCTTGTCCCCTCCGGCCTCCTCCGCCTCCTCAGGTACTGCCCCACCTCTCCCTCCCCCTCCGGCCTCCTCCTTCCTCTTTGAATGCTTAATGTGGAACACAACTTACACTATATGCTATACGAGTAGTATGTTGCTATGTCAAGAACACTAGAACGAAGAGTATGATGAATAAGACCACCAGGAAGAGGATGAGCATATTCTTCTGGTGATGTTTTGTGATGGACTGACACACTTGTTGAACTAAATTCATATATAGTCTGACGAAACTGAAACTCCAAAATTGTATGTGCTCCAAACTGTTCCACCTAAATATTTTTTCAACAACCGGCAAGAAAGCTGCCTAAACATCGAAAGATGCAAAGTGGCTACCATCGGCCAGAGATAGTCTGAACTTGCTTTACCGATACATCAAACTGGTGCAGCAGGGCTGCAGGAGTCAGTCAGACAAACAAGCACCAGAAAGAAGAACTTGAGCAGAGTATAGGACTACCACCTTCTCACTATAAGTCTATAACACAACATGCATGTAGCAAGTGAACATTACTATGAATCATTTCTCCAATTGTTCAGAAAATCAATACAACCGAAATCTAAAGTCGACTGCACTTTCGAGGAGACAGTACCCAATTAACACCAATGGTGTTCTAAAATAACAGATTTAGTTACATAGCTACAGCTATAATTCAGTTACGTCAAAGTTGAAGTTCTAGAAAGAGCAGAGCAATAGAGATGTTTCTAAAAAATCTATAATCTAGTCAGAAGTACCCAAATAACATCCGTGGAATACTCAGACGGTAACACGTTTAGTTACAATACTACTCCAGTAGTAATCTACACACAAAAAGCAACTATGGAACAAAACAACACAGCCAGGGTAGTCAGGTTAGCTTCAAAAATGTTACGGCACTTATTCTGGCAGTCACAGGAGCTGACGGAGTAGTCCAAACAACAGTGGCAAAAAAATTAGGTATAAAAACAGTAGCAAATAAAAAAAGAGTAGCAAATATAGCTAGGGAAATTTTGTTTAGGTATAAAAACAGTAGCAAATAAAAAAAGCAGTAGCAAATTAAAAAAACAGTAGCAAAAAATTAGGTAAAAACAGTAGCAAATATAGCTAGGGCAATTTTGTTTAGGTATAAAAAACAGTAGCTACAATTTGTAAAAAGCATGAGCAACTGATCTGATTCATCTCATCCTCTCTCGATCTGCAGGATACAAGTGGAACAAGGCAGGGGCGTAGGTGCTTGCTACTCAGGCACGGCGGCAGAGCCAAGCACACCCTCCTCTCCCAAGGTACCAACCCCTCTTCCTCTCCCCCTGTATATACTGCTGTCCAGTACATTTTTTTGCTCAATTTGCTGCTGTCCAGTACATCTTGTTAAAATTGCTGCTGACCAGTACATCTTTGCAATATATGGTGATGTGTACCATTCTTGATAGGATGTATCAATTGTAGTAGATGGTCAAGAAGATGTATCAATTCTTGACATGCCAATGTATTTTCCATGTTGTGATGGAGGCCTTTTTTGCCTTGTCCACCCGAGAGGCCCTTGAGTTTGCCGGAATGTCGATTAACTTCCGTTCCGGCAAATTCGGGTACTCCATATGTCCTATTTTCAGCAAAGGTCATGCTGAAATTTTCCGTGAATTTTAGCATGACTTTGCTAAAAATAGGACATATGGGGCACTTCCGACTAATGCATGGGCCGGGGTATCTTAGTACTTAATTAAGTAGGATCAACTGCCTCTTGTGTTATTCATATAGAAGTGTGATATCTACTCATAGTTATTACTAATGTCAGTTGCTCGTCATCGATAAACCCTAATCTGGTAGGATGACCTACTAAAAAAGCCCATACCACATATTCTATTTGGATGGGCGTGTTTTCACCACACTGTGGATTATCTTATTGGACCCAACAGAGATGATGTAGTTTTGAATTATGAACATAGGAAATGTCGTCATCGGACGACGAAAGTCTCTCGGGGGAGTGCGACTGGTGCCACGACGGTCGAGGTCTGTGCGACAGGCCTCACCTGGACGATGATCGGCGCTTCAGCATTAAGCTCGAGGAGACCTTCGAAGTTGAAACGGTACGCAACGACGACAAGTGTTTTTTTCATAATTAAGCATGACTTCAACTATTCCAACGTGTAATTTCATCTTTTACAATTCGAGTATAGTTTATCCCATGCCATGCAAGACGCTATGTCTTGGAGAGGATGGATTTTGAAGATCATGAAAATTTTGAAACGAAGAAAATTCACCTAAGGACACATCATGATGTGGATTTTGAAGTAAATCTGTATAATGCTGAGAGCGTAACCCATTTTGGTTGCAAAAATTGGGAAGCATTTTGCAAGATGTATGGTTTTGATGAGGGTATGCTTGTCACCATGGATCTTGGTGATCCTGGCATCGACCAAGACAATATGGACATTTGGGTCCTTGTTGATACGCCTCCAGTTCTACCGCTATGTGAGTTTCTCAAACATAGTTAATTATTAACTAATCTATATTGTTTATTTCAAAATAGTTGACAACTTATTTCCATTGACAGCTTATTTTGATTGTTCAAAAAATGTGCGGAAAATGGTAGACAAAACCCACTACACCGATGGCTCCGAGTTAACTTATCAGGAGAAAAATCATCTGGTCGGATTTTGTACTGATCTTGAGAATTACAATATCTACAATCAAACTCCTCAACATTATGGTCAATACGTGCCACTAGTGCACGTGTTGAACTACGGTAACTACCATGGAGATACCCTGGTAAGATTTCTTACTATTACGACATCCGTGCATCTTTTGCATACTTCTAAAACTAGTACATCATTGCTAACTATGAAGTTATTACTATGTTTTTCAACAGAGAATCCCAGAGGATTGTGTGCCTCATTTGATGTATCAGAATGGCAGCCTTCAAGTTTTGAACTTATATCCAGGTCATCCTACAAATCTCAACTGTCCATACCGGATTTCTAGAAGAAGTGGAGACATGCTAATCAGAGAATGGAAAAAATGTATGGACAGTCGTAAGGAGGTTCTTGGAAGCAAAAGGAAGCGCCGCGCAAGAATTGGAGACAGGATGATCTCCATTCTCCATAATGGAGAGTCAGGGTCTATATTGTTTTATGCTATTTTACCTTAAATAGGGTATTTTAGGTCCTGCCTAATACTGATGATCATGTGCTAAGAACAATTAAGTAGGGTTGGTTCGATGACTATCAGGATGATGATCGTATGACTTGTTATTAATAACGAGTAGAAGTTGTATGATGATGATTAGTAGGACTTGTTAGGATTAGTATTAATTTCGACAAACTCGCTACTCGCGGTCTCGAGACTTGTAATGTTCTATCTTTGTTCGGTCTTTTGATTTCGGAGACTAATATGATGAATTGTATTCGGAGACTAAAATGATGAATTGTATTCAGAGACTAATCTTCTATTGTATTCGATGAATCTGTTGTTGATGTGTGCTGTCTATATTTTGTCCAATTATACATTTTGTAACCTGTGCAAAAAACAGAAAATTAAAAAATTAAAAAAACCTAATATTCATACTAATGGCGCATCACATCATAGTGCTCCATTAGTATGCCAGAGGATACTAATGGCGCATCACTAGACAGTGCGCCATTAGTATGCCGAAGTTACTAATGGCGCATCCGTTTGCTGTGCGCCATTAGTATGCCAAAGCACCTGGGTATAGATGGCCCCCTGGGAGGCATACTAATGGCGCACTGTTGTATATACTAATGGCGCATCTGGGGTGCGCCATTAGTATACCAGATACTAATGGCGCACCTGTGGTGCGCCATTAGTAAAATATACTAATGGCGTGCTACTAATGGCGCACCACTAATGCGCCATTAATGGCCAAATTAGGTGCGCCATTAGTAGGCCTTTTCCTAGTAGTGACATATCCTACAAACACCAGAAACTAGTTGCAACTCCTGGACAGAGGACAAGGGCGGTTAATAAGTTGAGCGGGGTCATATTTCAGGGCCCAACGTGTGATAGTAGCTGTTCATGGATCACAAACACAGAACTCAGTTCCTGAGGACGGTTTTAATGAGACAACCCACCACGTACTCCTACATGGCCTCTCACTGCTACCTTTACCAGTGAAACAACAATTTGACACCGAGACTATCGCTAAACAAGTGGAGTTCAAAAGACGCAAGCGCAAACCATCAAACGCCGTGTCCAGCCCATTCGTACAGCCATGAATGGGCTACACGGAGAGGCACTTCAAGGGCAGTTCCAAATGATTGATCTTCATAGCATGTTCTTTGAATTAAAGACTACACTTATGTTCTGATGTTTTTGCATATTATTTGTACGCTTATTTCCGTCCAAATGCTTGACTTTTCATTGGTTCTTCTTTTAAAAAAACCAACTAATGAGCTGCATGTTCCACTTCTATCATTTGCACCATCTGATCCAAACCTATCTGCATCAGAGTATCCTTACATTTGAAACACTACCATAAGTGACTACTTACAAACGCATGCTCCCCATTCTATACGGCGCCATACACTGCGTAAGTACACAGTTCTGGTTTAAGTCGATGATGATTATGGCTGAGGCAGGGTAATTAAGGAAGAAAAATCATAGCATATAGAACACATGAGCAATGATGTAAATATCATGGTTACACTACTATCTCTCACATCACGAGTTGAGTGGGAGATTATTACCTCGCCAGCAAAAAGAACAGAATCAATAATGCAGCTAGCTTGATGAATTACTTCGGTCCGCTCCACAAGAAAAATTTCAGGCTGCAGCACCAACAGTCAATGCACACACAGAACCGTATTGTCAAATGCCAGGCTCTCCTGTAGAAAATAAGAAAGAATAGCATCAGGAACACCATGTACCATTTTTATACTGACATAGACATGTCGACAAGAGTTGGTACATTGCTTGTGTTTTGCATCGAAACTAACGCGATACATGGAGCTAACAAATTTACAACTAATAAGTAACAATACTGAAACAGATGTCGCAGCTAGCTTTACTCTAACAGAGTTCTGCTTACTAACTAGACAGCTAGGACAACAATGAGAACCAGGCAAGCAGCATAAGATCATCGAAGAACAAACAGATGCTAAACTTGCTCATTGGCAAAATAGGTTGTGCACGCGAACATGACAGGGAGGACTAAAATTGGGGCCACACTTCTTCTGTTCCATATTTTTCGACAATTATTATGGCTGAGGCATGATAATGCACTTGTAGCAACGCGTGCAAAGCGGGCAAGAAATTCATATAAAGTAGGCATTCTTCCAAATTGAGCCAATTCTGGTTTTCGGAGATATACTATACATAATTACTGTCCATTTTATACGGCGACATACATTGCCTAAATAATCAGAACTATGTTTGAAGCGCGGGTCATGTACGTCTAGAGCTCCCGATTCACCGTCTCCTCGTCCCACATGAACCCCTGGATGTTCTGCACCCACTCGAAGTAGCTCACCATCACTCCGCCGGAGTTGACCATGATGTCCGCTAGGACCAGCACGCCCTTCTTTGCCAGAATCTGCACCATGAACATGTACATTTCACTACTATCAGTCAATGTGTGAAATGTGTCAACAAATGCAGCTTAGTTTTGTGGCAAAATGTTGGTGTTCTTGCCTCGTCGGCCTCGGGGTCTGTTGGGTGGTTAGCAGCCTCGATGATGTACTTCGCTTTGATGGCATCAGCATTGTCCCTAGGAGAAGAAGAAAAACCGAAGATAAACGGTACAATTAGAATAGACAGGTATTGCAGATTTTCTTAACAAACCAAAGTGTCAGACTCGACTGGCAACTTCCATTAGAGATGTCTAGTCCATTCTGAGAAAGCTTTCCATGTTAATTAATGTGTGGACTGCTGATACATACTACGTACTAAATATGCAAGTTCAGAAGATGGTGCGTTCTGAATACTGAAGATAAATGTGGCACAGGCAGAATAGTCAGATTTTGCGAAAAATAGTCAGGTTTTGCAGATTTACTTAATAAACCAAGGTTCCAGACATGACTGTCAACTTCCGTTTGGGATAATAGTATATATATTGAGTCCATTCTGAGGAAGCTTTGCATGCTACTGACAGTGTTCTGAATAGCTGAGACATTATCTAATCTCTGAATAGTTGTATTCGAATGTTTGGCAAATGCGGTAACAAGCACCGAAACGACAGATTTGAGAGGCTCGGCGCTGCCCTCCACCACCGGCACGTTGGGACGGCCTGCCTTCTCACACTGCCAAGCCAATCAAACAGCGGTTTACCTTTTCAGCAGAGTTGTCAGTTAAAATTCAGCAAAATATAAATTGCAATGTGGGTTGCTATGCTGCCTGGTAGTACTTGCCAAAATCCGAAAATCGAACGGACTTTTTATTAACAAAAATGTTTTCAGATACAGAAAAAAAAAACAGCCATGTTGACAAAAAAGGAGTACTGAATCTGCCTCATAACAATCTCAGTACTTGAGCTTTCCCAATGCTCGATTCATCGACCGACCAACCAACCAACCAACTAACTAACTGATAAAAGCAGCTTCCTATATTTATTCTTGTTGATGTATGAGAACATGCGTTTGATACTCTGAATCCTGGAAGAACAGACGTGCCTGAATGCAGACATATGAGATCAGATGGTTCCATGAAGTTTCTTACCATCAGCTCAAAAGCACCACCATCATCATCAGCCATAGCAGCCGCAGCAGCAGCAGCAGCAGCGATGTGCCTACTGATGCTACCGACATCATCAAGCAAAGAGAGCCTTCGATGCGCCAGACATCTTCTGCCCCATCTTGGCACTGGCAGAATGGCGGAATCACCCGCCGGCGTCGCTCCCTTTCCCTGGAAATTATTCAGGGAACAAAGGCAGAGTAATTGTTATGCATGTATGCTAGTAGGTACTAGTAGAGGACCAAAAAGAAACACACATATAGTCTAGTAACGTAGAAAACAGATGCTTTCAGCACGTATTTGTACTGTCGCTGGAGTGCCAATGAGATCAACAGAGGGGGGTGAAGGGGGGAGCAAGAGACCGTACGAATCATGTCCTCGGGCAGGATGAGTTGCACTCCGGCGGGGCCGGTATCAACTGGGCGACCTCGACCAGCAGCGGCGACTACAGTGTGGTTAAGGTCGACGACTAGATGCAGGCGTTGGGGACGACCTACTCCGGGCGCGGCTGGTCCCCCTCCTCGGCGGCACGGGCGGACTAGACCTCTTCTTTGTGAGGCCGACGTCAGTGAGGGGACGTGGTTGCGCGGGCCCGTGGAGATATCTCCCCCGCGCGTGGAGCTCGTCCGGCGACGCCGCTGAAGATGTCGCCGCCACGACCATCCGCCTCTCCGCTCAAGATGCGGCCGCCGCTGAAGATGGACGCCGATTTGGTCGAGGACTCAGCTGTGAGGAGAGGAGCGGGGAGGATAAGACGCAGGAGAAGCGGCTGAGCCGGCGGCGCAGCGACCCAGGAGAGGAGGAGGCGAGCGGAGAGGGGATCGACAGAACGGGGAACAAGCGTGCGGGCCTAGGTTTTCTTTTCCTTTTCTCCCAGCGCTGCACACTAAATTGAACGGATCTACCCTTTTAGAAATTGATTAGCCCCACCATAATCTTGTAATGGTCCCACAAGTATTTGTAATTTCATGTAATTCTAGTATCGTAACTCCTATTTCTCCACCGTTTGATCGCAGTAGATGAACGGCCCCTAAATTCGCCAATCACTGTAACAGTTGTATAATATACTTTATACATACTACCTTCATTTGTTTTTTCTAATATTTCTAGATGCATAATTTTTTGGATGAGACAATAGTGATGAAATTTGAGGAAAATTTAGTAATTCAAAAACTAGTACAATGTTACAAATCTGCTGGACAAACTCAATAAAATCTTATCGTTTATCACGTCGGTCGGTCCAACACACAAAAAGAAGAATCTCGCATAATATAATATAGGTCAAACAATGTCGAGGAATTGATCAATTATCAACCAATTATCGGTACTATGGAGACCCAATATTGGATCATTAATAACAGGAGCAGGAGATGCATACTAGGCGCTAGCAATCAGGTTAAGAACGAGCTAGGCTAGCGATCCGGTACAGCGATCAGGATTATGAAAGATGCAGATTATCTGTGAAAATAGGAAGACAGAGATGGATTGCAAGGAAAGGAGATTGAGATTAATCTCTAGGTAATGGAACAAAATAAATAAATACTCAGTTGATATATAATCCATTCCATGTACATCACACCAAGCCATGCATTCTCAGTCAAGCATACACATGCATTCTGCTGTACTGAATCAGAATGACAACACACATTGCAAACTCAGCACACACATGAGCAGAAAACAAACCACACCAACAATGAATCATAAGTCTTGAGAACGGACAGACACACAAAACGACTAAGCATGCATGTGCGGCATCAAGCAAGCAAGCAAGCTAGCACCACTTTATTCTTTCTTCAGGAAGGAAACAACACACCCAAAAGGATTTGGCTTGCGCTTGCAGTGTGAAGGGTGGAAAGCAAAGCAGCAAGACGCCGGCCATCGTTGTAGGCTCTGCCGCCATACATCCATCAAACCTACACAACACACGGAATGCCAAAACAGATGAATTGATCACCGAATGCATAAAGGAGTAGATCAAACAATTTGCTTGCTTGCTATACACACATACACATACGCATACACATACAGGAGCAGGATTGGCTAGACTGTTGCTTTCTCGACAAATGTGTGTGTGTATTATATTCACGGTTGTTATTCGGATATTACATAGCACAAATGCACAAGGTGTGTCTACAATTGTTACCAAAAAAATACAACAGATAGATAAAATACAAAGGAAAGACTTGCGGATGCGTACCTGAACAGCTTGTTCAGCTCACCACGGAACTGAGCCTCTAGGCAGGGGCTTCTTGTAATACGCAGAGTGGCGAGGCTTGAAGAGGGAAGGGTCGTGGCCGGTTTCCAGCCCGTCCCACTCTAACTTCTCCCACCAGTCCTTCTCGCAGTCCACGACGGGACGGTTGTCTCGACCGACAGCCGGGAGGCGCCTGAGAGCCCAGCATCCCCTAACCTTGATGGTCTCAAGCTTGGGAGAAAACATCTTGGCCTCGCATATCTGTTGCAGCTTGAAGAGCTGATGCAAGTATATATGCTTCAGGTTTGGGAACTCCAATGCACCTTTACACTGGCTTGTAGCTATTCTTGCCAGAATCTCTGGCTCCACGGGGAACACCTGCTTTAGATCACCACAGAAGGTGATGTGGAGAATCTCCAAGCTTCTCAAGATGTATAACCTGGACCACTGGAGGACAAACGTGAGCCTCGGGCAGGAGAACAGGTGTATGCTCTGCAGTTTCGCAAAGGAACGATTGTCTTGAAAATCCGACACCCTTTGTTTGCTCCAAATGCAATGGGCCGATAGGAGATCAGCCGCCCAAAACTCAACTAGTTCTTCAAATTTGCAAAATCCCCAGACAATATTGAAGAGGGTATGCATCTTGGGGCATCTCACCACATGACAAGATTTCAGATTTCGCCATGTAAGTACATTACCTTCTATGGAGATCATATGTTCAGGGATGACAGTATTAATGGAAGAATTGTTGCGCGCATGCAACGACTTGGCCTTGTTCATCACAAAGATGGTAGCCTTGATTGCTCGTGTGCTCTCCATTCTAGTGAAACTAATTCCATCACCAATCTCCACATGGGAGCCCAACGGCTGAAACTGCGGTGCACTATTATAGCCATCATCAACAGTAATGTTGTCAGCAACGACATCCATGTACGTGATGTAAGCATTGGGTATTAATGACTTTGGTCGAGGAGGACCCATTATCTGCCCGCTACTACACATGGCAGCCTTCTCCTTATTGCTTTGCTCCTCAACTTTGTTGCTACAAGGGACACATAGATTTAAATGGAACCTAGTACTCTTCCAACAGAAATCAACATTACTCTCTAATACCAAAGTCTGCAGAAACCTTGTGTCCATTATAGTAGCATATGCTTGATGAAGTTCTGCTTGAACACGACAGACTAAAGAATCAATGCGTAACACTATATGTTTTGGCATACCATTTTCTGGCCATAGAATAGCAAGGAGCTGCATACATCCCAATAGAATAATTTGTTGGAGACTTGGGGCCTGAACCACCTGATCTTTGAGGTCAAGTGTTTTGACCAAAGTGCCTGATAGATCTAGGTCCTCAAGATTTGGAAGTGATCCACACAATCTGAAGTTCACCAATCTTGCACAACCAGCCAAAGAGATACGAGAGATTTTGGCCTCCTTTTTATGATCCTCTGTGGCACGTGCATCCAAGCTGAAGGATTCAAGTGAGGGTGGCAGTCCTTCGGGGCCAACATGTTCCAATCCAACACAACCGTCGAGAACCAAAATCTTGAGACTGGTTGCCCCTGACATACTTGGCAAAACTTGAATTGTACTGTCCCCAGTCAAGTCAAGGAACTCCAACTTCACCATGTCTATGAATTCATCCATTTTGCCTGTCTGCCAAGGGGATGTGGGCTCACTCACTCGAAGCTTGTGAAGATTCTGCAGTTGTCGCCATCCAAAACTGTAGCACCAAATCCTTCCTTTCTTTATATGTACCTCCCTAGTGTTTGCAGCCATCTGCTCTATGATGTCTGCTGACAAGTCCAACTCCCAATCCGTGTGGCATATGTCTAGTATCCATATGATCCTTGCAACCATCTAATCCAAGGAACCTTAAGTTGCGGCAACAACAGAAAGGAGGAGAAGAAAAGCTGAATGTGCAGCGGCATAACTTGAGCACATGAAGTTTGTCCGATTGATGAAACATGACATTAGGTAACGGTCTTAATGGAGGATCTGACTCGCTTGCAACTGCAGCAAGGAAAAATGATGTTGACTCTGGATGCACAACATAGTTCTCCTTGGATAATATCCACCGTTTCACAGGTGTCTTTAGTTCATCCCCAAAAGTGGGCAGTGCATTAGATGAATAATCCTCTATACATATCCGCTGATGCAGATCAGCTGCAACCTCCCATGCTTCATCACCCTGACCTCCTTGTATAATCCCCTCGCAGACCCAATAGTTAGAAGCATGGGTGGCCCAGTTGTAGTCGATGATGTCACCTCCTTGAGAATTTAGTGACAGCATATACAAGCAACACTCTTCGGCTACTTCAGCAAGCTTATCTGTGTACCCAACAATTTCTCTAGCCTCTTTTTGCAACGAATAATTCCACCCTAAAGGATTCCACTCACGATGAAGAAAAAGATGTGAATCATCCACCTTCTTACTGACTCCTTGGTTGAGCCGAAGCCTTCCTCGAAATGTCCACAATAATTTAGTACCAAACAGGTACCACCGACTCATGATAGGTTGGGGGATGCCAAAATCGCTGAAGTCAACTGTGTTGTCACTCCCATTATGGAATAGCAATAAACAGAAGTGTTGTCCTATGGCTTGATGGATCTCAGCCCCAACATCTGGTATCTCAACTCTGGAGCTTTCATCCACCCCTTTGAAATCATCTTCTTCATCTTGCCTATAAAAGATATCCATTACCCTTTGAGGAAGCTTTAGTTCTTGTGCGATTGTCCTCTGCAGTGCTCGTCGGCTTTTCCACCTCGAACAATCAACATGGATTATCTTGTTGAATTTCTTCAGCAGACACGGCGGAGGGTCTTTGGCTATGGCTCTAAGCACCGCCGAAGCACCCAGCCCTTCCCATCCATCAAAATAGATGGCCTTGTGTGCATTACTCCTTGTGTCCTCTAGATAAGGGATTATTGTTTGCACCGCTTCTTCGACGGTGTCTGGAAAAATATACTGCATTAGTAAGTTGATGGCAATTAGTTGAGGTCGCTGACATTAGCAGTTTTCATCTAGCAACATATATGCGTAAGGTGCACCAACTTTTCATTTATCATTGTCATTAATTATATGGACTATATGCATGGGCACTAATGTAGGCTCACAGTAAGCAAGCAGACCATAGTTTGAGTGTCTGTGTGTTAATTGGACGGACCATCAATGCATGGTAGCGTCGGCCATTGCAGGTCATCACCACTGTGTTATGGTGTGTTTTGGTGGAGGGGTCAGGCCAAAGTCGCGACCAAGACTTTTCCACTCTTGTAATAAATATTAAGCCTAAAGAATTACAGGGTTAATTAATTTCAGCAAGAATTGCATCCTCTATTTGTGTGTGTGCTAACATTAATCCACCGTTGCTTGATCCTTGGAGAACACTGAGAATCTTGAATGTATCACAATTTTATTCAAGAACCAACTAATTAAGATAACCATCTCTGACATATACTCCCTCCATTCCTAAATATTTGTCTTTTTAGAGATTTCAAATGGACTACCACATATATACGGATGTATATAAATAGACATATTTTAGAGTGTAAGATTCACTCATTTTGCTCCGTATGTAGTCATTTGTTGAAATCTTCAGAAAGACAAATATTTAGGAACGGAGGGACTATAACATAGAAGAAAATAATAATACTAGACTACACTGTGAGAATTGCATGCATGCATGCATTTGTACGCAGACAAATTAATACCTGCCGAGGCATGATGACTAGTAGTGTTTGAATGGAAGCCTTGCAGACACAAGAAGATCCACAAATCTAACCCATTGATCAATTGCAGCTGGCACCTGCTAGTTACCACAAGAGAGTCATTGTTAGTCGATGCATACATAATGAAAACATATGATGAGGTTCTGGAAAAAAGAAAAGAAACTGCAAGCAATTTACAAGAGAAATTATATGTAGCACAAGAACCGTCTTAATAGTTTTGGTAGTACCTTAATCAGCTGGCTGGTTGGCACAATCCTGTGTGCTGATCTATCTATTGCTTATGCGAGATGAAGGAGGAACAATGGATGAATTAATGGATGGGGATACTGAAGATTTGATTGTATGCAGAGCAGGTCTGGCCTGTGTTGGTTCTTTCTTTGGCTTTAGTTTTGGACAAAGCTAAGATGGTGCTTTGCTTGAGGCTCGAGTTACTTAAAAGAATAAAGATTGAGTTGTCTGCTTCTTCCTCCTTTCCTTTCGTCTTTTTCTTTGAATAAATAAAAGCAGGGTGGGGCCTAAACCTTGGACTGGATTCCAAGCAAGGTGGGCGCGGGGACTCACAGATCTTCTTTCTCTTCATCTCTTTTTCAAGAGAGTCATTGTTACTATTCATCACTCAGGATGCAGAATAAGTTATTCTTCACCTGAGGTAATCTTACGATCATTTCATAAATATAAATTACATTTGAAATACAAATAGTTACATTCATATTGATTTACTGCATAAAATTTGGCATAACAAAAAAATATAGGTCAAAAATTGTATTTTATGTACATTTTACACTATGTTTTTACATTTTTTATTTTACGTAACATAAAATATTTTTACGACGAGTATAGGTTTTTTTATGTTCTTTTTTTATGTCTAAAATAAGACAAAACTTACAAAACGTAAAATTACGGTGCATAGATATTAAAATAAAGGTGGGTGAAGAATAACTATTCCTCACCTATATATATATATATATATATATATATATATATATATATATATATATATATATATATATATCCAGCATGCAGTTTGCATACATGTGATGCGGTGCAAAGATTCGAAGAATGCAAGCACCGTTGTTAGTACAACAATATAAAAAGGTGTAACTGGAATTATTCACCTGAACCACAATCAATTGGCTGGAATCAGTGAAACTGCACAGCAGATTAAGCTACCGAATTGCAACAAAAACCGGGATAAAATGTTGATATAATGCACCAGTACTATGAATAGTTGTGATGGCAGTAGTTCTTCCCTGTCAGTCGACTGATTGATTGATGAAACAGAACTAAGTTACTTTGGCCAATAATAACATGAACTGGTTGCAAGTATATATCAGACTGCTATAATGGCCAAAACTGATAGAATGCAAGTTGTTGGATTGGAACTGATCGAACTGAACATTCAGACTGTAATAACATCAGACTGACTGAAGAGGTGTGCTTGTGGCGAACACAAATAAAGAAAAAAGAATCGGTGCTCAAAGGGAACAAAAGCATGCTAAAGAAAATTAGTAACTATGGACAGATGCATGCATGGCGAAATTTATACTCTCTCCGGCCCTTTTTACTCCGCGTATTAGATTTGTGTCAAAAGTTTGACCAAATTTATACTTAAAAATATCAACATTTACAATAGCAAATATACATAATATGAAACTACATTTTATAATGAATCGAACAATATTGATTTGGCATTGTGAATGTTTGATACCTTTTTTCTATAAATTTGTCAAAGTAGAGATACTTTGACTTCGGACAAAACTTATGTGCAGACTGAAAAGAACTGGATGGAGTACTTCACCAACTCAGACGTCAAACAGATAGTAGAAGGTGATGCCGAACAGAGAGAATCCGTTTCTCTTCTTCTTAAGTTTGCTGACTTATATAACCTGCATATCAGATATATACATACTGGGTGACTGAACCCAAACTGCCCCAAGTTATGACCAACAATCTGACAGGATTTGATTTGTGTAATCAACCTCTTTTTTTTGACAATTGATTGAAATAATCATCAACTCAACTGGCCAGTTGTGCTGCAAATTTAAACAACTCATGCATCTGGAAAATCAAGTTGGTTTCAGCTAACGATGACAGAATGAGAGGAGAGCAGCACATGCCAACCCATGCGTCTTCCCGGATCTCGTATTGTTAGTGCACCGGACTAGTTGGTGGTAAGGGCCTTGATCTTCTCTCCAAGGCGAGCTAGCAAAGCAGGTTGATAGGGATACCATCAGTGGGCGTAAAAAGTCAAAACTAGCATACATCAGACTGCTAATGAATCACTGGGAAAGCCAGCTGGAATATGAAGAGTGCAAGCTGTTTGATTGGAACTGAATTGTAAGTACATTAATAATTGGACTATGCTAATGCTGATTCCTTTGTCAGTCGCTTAACTGACGACAGAAAAGTAAATAAGATGCATAGGCCGATAATATTTGTCATTTATAGCTCAGCAGAAAGAAAAGGTTGCCGCGTCAATAACTCATAGAGTACTAAAACAATAATTTTGTTATTAAGATGCCAAATCAGAAATCGTCACAAAGAAATAAAGTAAATACACATGTACGTACTAGTTCTGGTGTGCAGTGGGGTTTGGCCTTGCTTTTCCCAAAGAGAAAGCATCCATCCATAGCAGGTGGTTAGTTCTTTGCTTCGGGCTGCAGCAAAGTAGAGAACACAGATGGAATTTGAGCTTGGATTAGCCTCTCTCAGATAGTTTTGGAGCACCTCCTCCCTTTTCTCTGTGTTGTACATCTTTTGTCTTTGAAATAAAGTTTTACTGTAAGGGCTCCCCCATCAGTTTTCTGTTCAAAAAATTACCACCATTTCATTTTTTCACTCGAGGGATACACATGTACGCCACGACTGACAAGGTAATGGAACCAAATAAATACGTACTCTACTCAGTTGTTATATCACACCAAGCCAAGCCATGCATTTTCAGTCCAGCGTAGCATATACATGCTGCTGCTAGCTGTACTGAATCTGAATGAAGGGAAACACACACACACACACACACACACACACACACACACACGCATCGATCTCTGGTCTTTGGCACACTCAGACTCAGCCAGTCACACACATAAACAGAAAACAAAAACCACACCAACAATGAAATGATACACATCTCCCATCAAGCATGCATGCAGGTGCGGCATCAAGCAAGCAAGACAGCACCACTTTATTCTTTCTTCAGCAAGGAAAGGAAACACACATCGTATCCACCATCTCTTGGGAAGCAAACACCAGTTTATTTATTGGCTTGAACCGTCATGGCAGCAAAAAGTAGCAAGGCGTCCACGGCCACTGTCATAGCAAGGTCTTGCCACCATGCCTCAAACCTACACAACATATCACCAACTATCATCCATCCATTATGACACCTGCATGCATGAAGCAAGATGCAAAACTATGAAGAACTAGCGCACGTACCTGGGTAGTACGGTCGTCAGTTCACCCAAGCACAGAAACTCTGGGCAGGAGCTCCTTGTAGTGCGACGGGTGGCGTCGCTCGAACAGGCAAGGGTCATGGCCAGCCTCCAGCCCGTCCCACTCCAGATTCTCCCACCAGTCCTGCTCGCAGTCCACGACGGGGCGACGGCTATCTCCGCCAACGGCGGGGAGGCGCCTGAGACCCCAACAGCCCCTGAGCCATACCATCTCGAGCTTGGGAGCATGCATCTTCACCTCACATATATGCTGCAGCTCATAGAGCTCATACAGATGGATGTGCTTCAGCCTTGGGAACTCAAGTACATTTTCTTTGAGGACAGGATGAACAGGGAATACCGTCTTTAGATCACCGCAGTTGACAATGTGGAGACTTTCTAAGTTCGGCAAATATGATCTTTGATTAGCCCACAGTAATGGGAGCACAAATGCAAGCCTTGGGCAAGAGTATAGGTGTATGCTCCGCAGCTTGGCAAAGCAATGAGTTTCCATGCCACTATAGGTCCTTCCTTTGCTCCAAATGCATTGCGCCATCAGTAGATCAGCCGCCCAAAAGGTCTCCATTTCTTTAAAGGGGTACCAATAATAGTTAGGCATGAAGACTGTGTGCATCTTGGGGCATCTCACCACATGGCACTGTTTTAGATTTTCCCAATCAAGATTCATCCCAAGTCCGGACATCATGTGTTCAGGGATGACAGTGGCGATGGAAGAATTGTCATGAACATGCAACGACTCGGATTGGTTCATTGCAAAGATGATAGCCTTGATTGCTTGTACATTCTCCACGCTAGCGTTGCTAGCTCCCTTGCCAATCTCCACATGGCAGCCCGATGGCTGAAACTGCATTCCATTTGTTGTAGTCGTGATCAATAATTATGTTGCCAACAGAGACATCAATGTAGGTGCTGCAAGTATTGAGGTTTAATGACTTTGGTTGAGGAGGACCCATTATTTTCCCACTAGCACCAGGGCCCATCTTCTCCTTCATATAGCTTTGTCGCTTAACATTGGTGGTACAAGGGACACAAAGATTTAGATGGAACCTATTGTTCTTCCAACAGAATCGGACATTTCTCTGTAATACCAAGGATTGAAAAAACCTCATGTCCATTATAGTAACATACACTTCATGTAGTTTTGTTTGAACAGGACAAACCGAGGAATCAATTTGCAGTACTGTCAGTGTTGGCAGACCGTCTTTTGGCCATAAAATGGCATGGAGCTGCATACATCCCAATAGAATAATTTGATAGAGACATGGGACCTGCACCTCTTTGAGGTCAAGTGTTTTGACCAATGTGCCTGATAGATCTAGCGCCTCAAGATTCGGAAATGATCCACACAATCTGAACTTCACTAATCTTGCACAACCGGCGAAAGAGATATGAGAGATTCTAGCTTCCTTATTCTGACCGCCACTTGTACATGCATCCAAGCTGAATGATTCAAGTGATGATGGGAGTACTTCTGGTCCAACATGCTTCAGCCCTATACAGCCGTCTAGAACCGGAATCTTGACTCTTGTTGCCCCTGATAGACATGGCAAAACTTGTATTGTACTATCCCCAGAAAGGTCGAGGAACTCCATCTTGACCATATCTTTAAATTCATCCATTTTGCCTGTCTGCCAAGGGGATGTAGGCTCAGTTGCCTGATAGCATCTTGTATATATGTCCCCACCAAAAAAAAACACGCATATATGAGTCAGTGAATGGGTTCCGTTTCCGTTTTTTAATTAAATCTTGAAGTTGAACGTGACATTTTTATTCACGATGCATTCCAATACAAACAGCTATATATCTTTGACATGGATATTAATATATTTTAAACAAGTGTCATGTGTTTATAAACTTTATATATGCTACCACGATAATAGTACTAGTCTAGATTGTGAGAACAACAAGCATGTGTACACAGACCCAAATACCTTTCGAGGCATGATGGCTAGTATTTCAATGAAGCAAGCGAGCAAAGATAAGAGAAGAATTAATCACACATATAGTATCAGTTGTATATAGTACCTGAATTTACGGGCAGACACCGTTGGGCAGTTGGGCCAGAAGAAAGATGTTTATGTCATGTGACAGGAAGGAAGATGAATGAACGAAAGAATTCATGTACTTTGCTTGGGACTGCAGCAAAGTAAAGAAGAAAGATGGAATTGTCTGCTTCTTTCTCCTTTTCCTTTTTCTTTAAATAAAGCGTGGGCAGGGCAGGGTCTAGACCTTGGGTCACATTCGTAATGCAAATCACAAGTACTACAATGCCATCAGTAATGAATTGAGAGGGCGAAGCCTAGCGCGGATCAAATACAACTATGGAATTAGTTGAGTATACCATCAATCGGCTGGAATCACTGCAAAAGCCGGCTGATATCTCACGAATGCAAGCTGTTTGATTGGAACTAAATTGTGCATTAATTAGACTGTGCTAATGCTGATTCCTGGGTATATGCATGGTATACTTCTCCTTGGTCAGTCGATTGACTGACGACAGAAAAGTAAATATGATGCATTTACAAAAGAGGTCCTAAACTAAAACAAAAATGTTGTTATCGACATGCCAAACAAACAAACGTCACAAAGAAGTGAACCAAAATAAATACTATGTTGAGTCTACAAAGAATAACTGCAGCATTAGTTTCAGAAGACTAACTTCAACATATACACGTACATGCTCTTCCCTCAAGTTGGAAGGGGCTAGACCATGCTGTTAGTTGATGTACTCTAGAAACTTCCCTCAAGCCGGGGCCCTGTCCCCTTTTCGAAAAAAAAAAGAAACTTCCCTCAAGGTGTGCCCAACAATATGACAGGATTTGATTTGTTGATAAGAAACTTTTTTTTCCGGACAATTGATTGAAATAATCATCGACTGGTCAGTTGTACCTGCAAACCATGTTGGTTTCAGCCAACGATGACAGAAAAGGAAAGCATGTTCCTGGCCGGAAGCAGAGCAGTTCGATGCATGCAACAGTTCTGGACACGGCTATAAATATTCAGTTGTGAGAAATAAATAAATATTATATAATCCATGTATATCACACCAAGCCATGCATGCATGCATGCATTTTCAGTCCAGCATACGTACGTACACATGCTGCTAGCTGTACTGAATCTGAATCAAGGAAACCCCCGTGATCCAGAGGTTGCGCCGAAGCACTGGCCCGCCGCCACGACTAGCACGATCGGCCTCCCTCCGTTTCTAAATACTCCCTTCGTCCTAAAAATTTCAGTGTGTTAACTTTATACTAACTTTAGTACAAAGTTGTACGTACTAAACTTGAGACATTTATTTTGGGACGAAGGTAATACAAGTCTTTCTAAAGATTTCAATAGGAACTATATACGGATGTATATAGACATATTTTAGAGTGTAGATTAACCCATTTTACTCCGTATGTAGTCTCTATTGGAGATTATCTCCAGAAAGACTTATATATTTAGGAACGGAGGAAGTACTACCTTTGATCCCCAGCATTAGTCCCGGCCGGGTTTCGGCCCGGGACTAATGGAACCTCTAGTCCTGGTTCCAACAACTAGTAGCGGGCGGAGGGACGGCCATCTCTAGTCCCAGTTCAAATGGGCCCTCTAGTCCCGGTTGGTGATACCAACCGGGACTAAGGCCTTCTTTGGTTCATAGGGTAGGAAAATCATAGGAATAGAAAAGTCATAGGAAATGAGATGACATGTATCTCAAATCTTATGAGTAGGAATAGGAAAGGAGATGCCATTTGATTCACATCATAGGATTTTTTCCATTGAGTCTAGGCTAATGTTTATTTTCCTATGAAATATGGAGGATAGGAATAATTCCTTCATAGGAATATATCCTATGAAATTCCTACTAGATTCCTTTAAACCAAAGGAGGCCTAAAGGGGTGGCGGCAGGCTGGGGCCCCTGCGAGAACTTTTCGTCCCGGTCGGTATCATCAATCGGGACTAGAGATGGACCTTTAGTCTCGGTTTGTATCACCAACCCAGACTGAAGGTATCTATAGGACGCGGATTTTGTCTAACTCGTTGCGCGCGCAACGCATATCTAGTCCACCCATCAGCATGCATGTCAAATCAACAAGTTGCTGACCCACACAGATTCTATGTATTCATTTTTTTAGAAAAGGAGGATGACCCCCGGCCTCTGCATCTGGGCGATGCATACGGCCACTTTATTAATTATTCTCACAAGACCTTACAAAGAAAAACAACAATAAGACTAAAGCCGCCGTCTAAGCAAAAGACTGTCGCTACACCTATCCAGTTGATGAAGGGGCGCAGATAGCCTGGGCCTAATACCAAACAGACATCGCAGCCAAACCTAACATCTAAGACCTGGGGTCCCATCCAGGACGCCTGCCGGGCATGGGTCTCACCGGTCCGGCGTGCACTCAGAGGCCGCCGCCGCCAACTGCCACCGCTCCATCTTCAGACCTGTACTGATGCATCAACCTTGCTCGGTCCAGCTATCGTCGACGCCACCACGGCGCCCAACGGCACCTCCTCCCCGCGCGCAAACGGCTGAGCACATCACAGTCGCCACTGATACACCTCAGCACCATGCTGCCAAGTACCACCAGCCGACACAGCTTGAAGTCTTTGGAAGATCTGTCGTGCGTAGCACCTGCCGACCAGGCATGACAAAGCGTAGCACCTGTCGGTCAGGCATGACTTGACATCTCCACAAAAGCTCCGTGCAAGACGAAGCCGCTTCACCTCCAGCCTCTCTGAACAGGAGCACCCCAGGAAGACACGGCGAAGAGTTGAGCACCACAAACACCACGAGAGCTGGACCAGTCGACCGCCATGGCGAAGCGACACCACGAAAGAGAACCGCCGCCATCAGGAACGCCAAGAACGCGCTGCAGCTGTCCACGAAAGAGATTCTATGTATTCATATGTATACCTGCTTTCTTCAGACACCTATGGCCCGGTGTGGGACAAAGAATCTTTCTAGACTGTACCCGTCCAAGTACTACTCAGTCATGGCATATGGACGATTCAAATTTCAATCTTTCTAGCACTTTGGCGGCTCTACATGCAGACATTGGAAGCAGGCTCCGTTCGGTATACAAGAACTTCGCAGGAATTTTTGAAGGACCGCTTTCCCTAGTAAGTTCTACCTGCAGGGCATTCGTTTCGAAGGAATCATGGTGACCCGTTCCACAGGAAAGTCATGCAAACCTGTACTTTTCAGAGGAAATAAAAAATCCAGTGAAACCTCATGTTCTGGCGGACGCCGAGGCTAAGGGCCTCTTTGATTTGCAGGATTTTGAAGATGCGGGAATAGAAAAAGTATAGGATTGGAGTGTCATGCCCATTTGAATCCTATACGATTAGCAAGGAGTATTTGATTTCATGGGAAAAGCAAAGGAATTATAAAAAGAGGTTGGAGTGGATGTTAGATTTCCTATGAAATGTAGTACAAAAGATTTCATTGAAAAAATTCCTATGAAATTCAATCCTATGAATCAAAGGACAAACGTAGGTAAAATTCTAAAGGATTTCAATCCTCCTAAAATCTTATAGAATTCCTTTGAATCAAAGGTGGCCTAAACGATGGCTCAGGTGGTCCAGCCGAATAAACAATGCAGCTGCATGAGAGTTGGAAGAGGTCACCGCTTCATTTAAGACAATAAAAAATGCTAATCATCCCAAGGGTGCCCAGACTGCCAAGGGTGCCTTTTCCTGCCAACCGAACAGGCCAGAGTACTTGAGTGGTTTGCTCTTCACCCTCAACTCTATTCTTGTGCAGTAATTTATTCCTACGCTTCTTCTTCCTCCCAATCGAACGGAGCCTAAACGGGTTTAACTAAATGGGCTGAACTGCCTTTACTTAATTACTAGAAAACTAATATTAAAAAATATGAAATTTACTGGAAAATCCAAAGAACTTTACTAACTCATTTTTTGAACATTATCATCAACACTATAAAACTTTATATTGCACATGTTCATGAGGCAAAGAACTTTATTGACTCCTTATTCGAACTTTAGGGTCAAAACTCTAAGAAACTGTATTGTCAAAACCATATCTCAAAAGTCCTTCTGATATTTGTTGCAAAGTTCAGACACAACCTTCATAAAGTTCTTCAGAAATTATTACAAATTATGGTGAGTTACAGAAAAGTTCTACTGAACTTGTGATAAAGTTCGGACACTGCCTTATTAAAGTTTTTAGGCAAAAATTAAAGATAGCGAACAGAAAGGTCCCGAATGTTTTCATTGCAGTTCATATAATGATTATAAAAAAAAGTTGGACGCGACTAGGGAGCAAACAGGTGCTCCCTAGTGTTCCTTGGTACACACCCCATTTAAGGAAAGATATCTTCTCCCGTCTAGAAAAACGATCCAAAAAGGAAATGCCCAACACCTGGTCCCCTGCCCCGATCAGTTCTCGCGCAACAACCAACACCCCTCCCCTCCTAGATCACGTGCAGGAAAAAGGACGTGAGTTCCTGAGTTCCTTTCTTCCCCGTTACTCCCAACGCGCACACCTCCGTCCTCCCAGATCTCGATCCAATAAGAGCTCCATCTCGCCCCTGTCTCCTTTGACGGCCATGACCATAATGCTCTGCAGGCAATTGATGGGATTGGGGTAAGAACATAACCAAAATTCTTAAAAAGTGCAGCCAACATAAAAACACATGCAAGTCACATGCTAAACATTGGCAAGTCACATTCAAATGTCAAGCAAGTCCTACTCAAAAATCTAACTCAACAGGCAAAAAAATTCTGAAGAAATTTTTGTGTAATTCATCGTGACTTTGCTATCCAGAAAAAACTTGTATTGCAAAGTGTTGGCTTTGAAAACACACAGTTCAAAACATTGTTGTTCGGATCACATGAATACTAAATGTTGTGTTGTTATAAATGCATCATCTCTCCCTATATATCAGGTTGCATTTATCTAGAATAAAAAAGTATAGACAAGACATTTGTGTGATTTTGGGAAAATTCAATGGAATCAACAGACAAAAGTTTTGTATTTTTAGGCAGGCTGCCTTAATTTGTAATAAATAAAACAGAACAAGTTGATGGTTCATGCTTTCCTATGCTGATATGTGGTTGTGTATGCAAAAACTAGAAAAAAAAGTCAAAGCAAAAACCCAATTATGTGTAATAGGCACTCGCACCTAGGGGTGATCTTTTATTCAAGTTTGTGTTGAGACGCAGGCAACTAATGAATTTGTGGTAAACTAGACGAAAACACAAAGAAGCCCTTGGGAGAAGATGTTTTAGGTTGTTTTTCTTTAGGGTTTTTGGGCTGGTTTCCGTTTTGGGTTTGTAAGTTGTGGGATGCATGAGCAGCTGGGTTGGTGTAGGTATTTTTGATCTTTTTTAGGCAAGTTGTGTTGAGATGTAGGCAAGTACAGAATGCTTTGCAGGCAACTGATGGTTTTGTGGGAAAAAGGAATAAAAACCCTTGGAGATCAGTTTTGTGATGTTGTCTATTGGTGTTTTGGGCTAGGTTATGCTGGTTTTTAGTTGTATGAACTACTAGGTTCGTGTTGTTTGGCAAAACTACATATTGGTGGGT
Source organism: Triticum aestivum (assembly GCF_018294505.1). Lineage (NCBI taxonomy): Eukaryota > Viridiplantae > Streptophyta > Magnoliopsida > Poales > Poaceae > Triticum > Triticum aestivum. The sequence continues at coordinate 505,140 of NC_057799.1, read as the reverse complement.
TCAAGCTTCCTACCCTGATTTCTGGTTGTGTATGCAAAAACTACACACACAAAAAATCAAACATCTATTGATGTTCTTTTCCAGGCAACTTTTAGTGCAAAACAACAAAATAAAAAAACAACTGTTATGGCTTTTTTGGGGAAAAATCAGTGCACTCAGTGGAAAAAAATTACATCTATGTTACAACCAACCCCCGTGTACAGATAATGAAAGATGTTTTTGCTTCGCTTTTTACTTGTAACATGCAAATGCTTTGAAGAAAAAGGCATTGAAAAAACAAGTTAGTCGCAACAAATTTGGTTTGCGCGAAGCATACCTAGAAAAGTGAGTGGTGGAGCTGCTTTCTTCGGCATGTTTATTTTGTTCTCCGGCTCTGTAGTTTGCATGAACTCTAGGTTTGGGAGACAAAAAGGTACTCCTAGGTAACAGGAAAAAGAAATTAAAAGGCAAGTCATGTCAGGGAATGTAAGCAAGTTACATAGTAGCTTCAGGCAAGTTGTGGTTTTACCCGAAGTATGTGCTGAAAAGGTTGACTTCATTTAGTTTGAGAATTTTGTCAGTGGGCCTGCAAAAAACAATGAACAAAAACATAGCGGGGACGCATGGTATAAACAAAACTCAAACACCCCGCAACCAAAAAGCTATTAGGCGTGGCCAGTTAGTAGTAAGCGAGGTTTCGAAGGTTATATATAGAAGATACTAGTGCTGAGTGCATCGTCAAACAACACGATGATGGACCGAACCCACACAAGAACACAAAAAAGAAGTACTGTTCTTTGATACTGCTAGTTGTAACTGTGAGCAAAACATTTGAATGTGAGTTGAGTGTTGAGTATGTGAATTGATTGACATTTGAATATCCCCCCCCCCCCCCCAAGTCTATGCCTAGCATTTGTGTGTGACCTACCATTTTTAGTTCCGCTAGCTTGTTCTATGTGTGTAACTTGCCTAGTCTAGTAGTGTGGACTTGCCTAACCCCTGGTTTATAGCGCAAGTGAATAAGTGTGTGTGTGTGTTCGTGAACTTCGAGATATGTGTGTGAGGTGCCAGCAAAAAGAAAGCATGTGACTGTTAAAAACCACTAGGATTGAGTTTTATACAATCTGGCGCTTGTGGGAAAGCTTCCAGGGCACTAACTGAAACAACTAGCAAAGAAGTCCTGGAACCATATCAAGCATCCTAAGTAACAAACTGACGCCCATTTAGGCAAATTCTGGATAACTCGTATACGACAGATGCCGCAACTCCATACTGCAAATCTGGCAACTCATGCGCACAGTTCTGGCAACTCGAAGCCTCTGCCCCCCTGCCAACTTCCCACCTCGCAAAAACCTCTCAAACTCTCCCCCAATGGCATCAATCGTCAACAACTTACCTAGAAGTGATGTTGAAGCTTCTCGCTTGGGCGTGTGCACGAAACCTCGAAAACGCCGCTTTGACGTCATTTCAGAATTAATTTAGTGAAGCCCTGCAAACAAAGCAAAAAAATTGTTTAGGCAAGAATATCAATGAAAGCATATTTACGAAACTTAGGTGATTTAGGCAAGTATTATTTATATGTACCAATTAAATCAATTTGTTGCTAAAAACAATCTTTGGGCAAATTGCGTCAGCCTCTCTAGCAACTAACTACCATGTGTTGGGCAAGTTTTGGGCGAAATAAAACCCAGCGCTCTCGGGAGCGGATCTTTGGGCAACTCATGTCAGCATCTCTAGCAACTAACTATCATGGGTCGGGCAAGTTTTGGACACTTTCGGCCCAAATCATCGACGGTTCCAGCACCCGCATCGCAAGAGCGGTTGGGCAACTCATGCCAACATATCTGGCAACTCACTATCATGAGGTGTGCTAGTTTTGGATGCTTTTGGCTCAAATCATCGACGATTCCAGCCCCCGCATCCCCAAGCCGTAAAACATCGCCGCGCTCAAAATCATCTATTTGCCCAAAAAGCCGGGACCCCGCACACCCCTCTTCAACCTCCCTATCCCGCCTCAATCGCATAGAATGGTAGATTTGAGTAGAAAAACACATGCTTATGGGGTCAATCTCGAGATACTTACCGGCGGTTGGTGGCCCATTCCTCGACCATTGGCGACAACGTTTTCCTGGCTCTAACTCCACGCTAAGTGGTCACGGCACACGGATGGCGCTGCCCCCTTGGCTCTTGCTCTTGCTTCGCTTCCTGGTCGCCCGCACTCCGACACCTCTCTCCTCCCTCCGCTTGCTAGTTGCCGCAAATCATATCCCAAAAAATATGGAAAAAGATTGTAGGCAACTTTCTGACATTATTAGGCAAGTTAGTGTAGAAACCATTGACTAGAAGAAAGCATATTTTTTGGCTAGAACTCAATGGTAAAAAGGTTATAAATTGAAGGGCATTATCCTTGTGCAGCAAAGGGATACAAAACCATCCCCTAGCATGTTATGAAATATAATTGTCCGTTAGTTTTGTCTAAGTGAACACACATTAAATAGCGTTGGAAATCTCAGGTAGAACAGAGAAACTACAATGGTGAAAAACAGTCCAGTCCTCAAAAAGAGAAGGAATTTACCTCGTGAAGATGAACGGACATGGTGTCGCTGTGCCGGCTCCAGCTTCTGGTTCCTTCCATCTCCCTCTCACAACAGCCAACAAGTCCTCTTGCCTCTCCTTCTCACCACTGCTTTTCTGTGTAACCTTCACCATGTTCAAAAATAGCCATCAACGCCAGACATTCAACTGATTTCTCTAATTGTCATTTCAACACCTATATAATTGGTAATACTACTCATTACGTATTGCTGTCACCATCTTTCACAAGAAGGCAGCAAGTCAATATCAAGTTATTCTGATTACAATTACTAGCATCAAAGAGAATGACAAGGGATTCAGTTCAAAATCCACCTACTACATATATTTGTGAACATGCAGACAACATCACCCAATGTGTTAGACTACAACTCACATGCCAGTTCTCGAGAAGATTGAAAAGAAAAGGAAAACATGACAAGAATAATCGTATGCAAACATGATAGATGTAATACTACATTTCTATTTGCAGATACAGAGCATAGTTGAGAATTTCAGAATAATCAGGGCCCGTGAGCAGGGGCACCGGCGCCGGTTGGAATCTGCCTTGTTTTACTGTCGTCGTTGGACGAAAAGGGTTGGAATGTGATGGGGATCGAAGCATCCAGTCGCGGGGCGCACTTGGCCAGCGAGGGATCGATGCAGCGGGGCGCAGGACGATGTCGGGAGGGAGAAGTGGGGCGGGGGGCCGCGTCGTCGCCGGTCGCTGCTGGTCGAGGTGTGGGGTGCGGCGTCCTGGATCTGGCCCAGGCCTCGGGGTGGTGCTGTACCGGGTGGGTGGGTGGATGGTGGAGGCAGTGTGTGAAGCTGGACGGCCGGTGCTGGTCGGAGGCGGGGAAGATTGTTCGCCGGGGCTTGTAGGGAGGTGGGTTAGCGGGGGGAGGTGGCCGTGGCATGGAGGGAGGTGGTCGGAGCGTGGAGGAAGATGCGCACGGGGTTTTGTTTTGGTACGACCAGACGACACCTGACAACACAAGATCAAGATCCTACGGCTTACAACGGTGTGCGCTCGGGACGCCTAAGCAGCACAGCTGCACTTTTTAGAATTTAGGAAAAAAGTTATACAATAAGATCAATCCATTTTGGTTAGTGTTGGGGAAAAACTACCTGAAAAATGATGGAGAGCAAATAAAATAAGATAAATTCATCATACAAGAGACACCATCCATCTGGAAAGCTTGAGAATGGATCAGACACGGCTGCTGGCCTGAATATCGGTTTCTAGAGTCACACGGGCTCAAGAAAAGATATAGCTTTGTACACTTATGGTCAGATCTGGGAAACGCAGTGGTAAACAACCAAAGGTAAAAAAATCCATACAAAGAGGAATCTCGATCTGCAACCACACTCATCACTCATTAGCAAAACAGTGACAATAATAAACCAGATAAATCTAACAGCAACCCCACTTCCTACGGGGAACAAAACAAATATATTACCAACACATATAAATCGCTGCTACAACGCCTTGCCTTCGAGCTCCCAGACGCGTGATACGTCCATTTTGCATCATGCTTTTATATCGATATTTATTGCATTATGGGCTGTTATTACACATTATGTCACAATACTTATGCTTATTCTCTCTTATTTTACAAGGTTTACAAAAAGCTGGAATTCTGGGCTAGAAAAGAAGCAAATATTAGAGACCTATTCTGCACAACCCCAAAAGTCCTGAAACTCCATGCAAATTATTTTTGGGAATAATAAAAAATACTGAGCGAAGAAAATACCAGAGTGGGCCCACACCCTGGCCACGAGGGTGGGGGATGCGCCCTACCCCCCCTACCTCGTGGGCCCCATGGTGGCCCTCCGGTGCCCATCTTCTGCTATATGAAGTCTTTCGTCCGAGAAAAAAAATCATAGCAAGCTTACGGGACGAAACTCCGCCGCCACGAGGCGGAACCAATCTAGGGCTCCGGCAGAGCTGTTCTGCTAGGAAAACTTCCCTCCGGGAGGGGGAAATCATCGCCATCGTCATCACCAACGATCCTATCATCGGGAGGGGGTCAATCTTCATCAACATCTTCACCAGCACCATCTCCTCTAAAACCCTAGTTCATCTCTTGTATCCAATCTTTGTCCCAAAGCCTCAGATTGGTACCTGTAGGTTGCTGGTAGTGTTGATTACTCCTTGTAGTTGATGCTAGTTGGTTTATTTGGTGGAAGATCATATGTTCAGATCCTATATGCATATTAATACCCCTCTGATTATGAACATGAATATACTTTGTGAATAGTTACGTTTGTTCCTGAGGACATGGGAGAAGTCTTGCTATTAGTAGTCATGTGAATTTGGTATTCGTTCGATATTTTGATGAGATGTATGTTGTCTCCCCTCTAGTGGTGTCATGTGAACGTCGACTACATAACACTTCACCATTGTTTGGGCCTAGAGGAAGGCATTGAAAAGTAATAAGTAGATGATGGGTTGCTAGAGTGACAGAAGATTAAACCCTAGTTTATGCATTGCTTCGTAAGGGGCTGATTTGGATCCATATGTTTCATGCTATGGTTAGGTTTACCTTAATACTTCTTTTGTAGTTGCGGATGCTTGCAATAGGAGTTAATCATAAGTGGGATGCTTGTCCAAGTAAGGACAGCACCCAAGCACCGGTCCATCCACATATCAAATTATCAAAGTACCGAACGCGAATCATATGAACGTGATGAAAACTAGCTTGACGATAATTCCCATGTGTCCTCGGGAGCGCTTTCCTTCATATAAGAAATTGTCCAGGCTTGTCCTTTGCTAAAAAAAGGATTGGGCCACCTTGCCGCACTTTATTTACACTTGTTACTTGTTACTCGTTACAAATTACCTTATCACAAAACTATCTGTTACCGATAATTTCAGTGCTTGCAGAGAATACCTTGCTGAAAACCGCTTATCATTTCCTTCTGCTCCTCGTTGGGTTCGACACTCTTACTTATCGAAAGGACTACGATAGATCCCCTATACTTCTGGGTCATCAAAACTCTTTTCTGGCGCCGTTGCCGGGGAGTGAAGCGCGTTTGGTAGGTGGAATTTGGTAAGGAAAAATTTATATAGTGTGCTGAAATTTACTGTCACTTGTTACTATGGAAAGTAATCCTTTGAGGGGCTTGTTCGGGGTATCTTCACCCCGACCGGTAGAGCAAATAGTTGCTCCTCAACCTACTGAACCTATTGAAAATTTTTACTTTGAAATTCCTTCGGGTATGATAGAGAAACTGCTAGCTAATCCGTTTGCAGAAGATGGAACATTGCATCCCGATTTACACTTAATCTATGTGGATGAAGTTTGTGGATTATTTAAGCTTGCAGATATGCCCGATGATGTTATCAAGAAGAAGGTCTTCCCTTTATCTTTGAAGGGAGATGCATTGACATGGTATAGGCTATGCGATGATATGGGATCATGGGACTGCAAGCGATTGAAATTGGAATTCCATCAGAAGTTTTATCCTATGCATCTTGTTCATCGTGATCGTAATTATATATATATAATTTTTGGCCTCACGAAGGAGAAAGCATCGCTCAAGCTTGGGGGAGGCTTAAGTCAATGTTATATTCATGGCCCAATCATGAGCTCTCAAGAGAAATGATTATTCAAAAAATTTATGCTCGGCTTTCTGACAACAATCGCTCCATGCTCGATACTTCTTGTACTGGCTCTTTTATGATGAAGACTATTGAGTTCAAATGGGATTCATTGGAAAGAATTAATCACAACTCTGAAGATTGGGATCTCGACGAAGGTAAGGAGTCAGGTATAACACCTAAGTTTGGTTGTGTTAAATCTTTTATGGATACCGATGTTTTCTGTAAATTTAGCTCTAAATATGGACTTGAGTCTGAGATAGTAGCTTGTTTTTGTGAATCTTTTGCTGCTCATGTTGATCTCCCTAAGGATAAGTGGTTTAAATATCATCCTCCCATAGAAGTAAAAGTAGTTGAACCAATTAAAGTTGAAGAAAAGACTGTCACTTATAATGATCCTATTGTTCCTACTGCTTATGTTGAGAAATCACCTTTCCCTGTTAGGATAAAGGATCATGCTAAAGCTTCAACTATGGTTCGTAAAAGCAATATTAGAACTTATACACCTCCTGAGCAAGTTAACGTTGAACCTAATATTGCTATTGTTAAAGATCTCTTGGCTGATAATATCGATGGGCATGTTATTTACTTCTGTGATGAGACTGCTAGAATTGCTAAACCTGGTGCTAAAGATAAACATAGACCTGTTGTAGGCATGCCTGTTATTTCCGTTAAAGTAGGAGATCATTGTTATCATGGCTTATGTGATATGGGTGCTAGTGCTAGTGCAATACCTATTTCTTTATATCAAGAAATTATGCATGATATTGCACCCGCTGAGTTGGAAGATATCGATGTTACCATTAAGCTTGCCAATAGAGATACTATTTCACCGATTGGAATTGTTAGAGATGTTGAAGTCTTGTGTGGGAAGGTTAAATATCTTGCTGATTTTTTTGTTCTTGGTTCCCCACAAGATAGCTTTTGTCCCATTATATTTGGTAGACCCTTCTTGAACACTGTTAATGCTAAGATAGACTGCGAAAAGGATGTTGTTACTATTGGTTTGGATGATATGTCTCATGATTTTAATTTCTCTAAATTTCGTAGACAACCCCATAATGAGGAATTGCCTAGTAAAGATGAAATTATTGGTCTCGCTTCTATTGCCCATGCCTCCTAATGATGCTTTAGAACAATATTTGCTAGACCATGAAAATGATATATTTATGAATGAAAGAAGGGAAATAGATGAAGTATTCTTTAAACAGGGACCTATTCTGAAACACAACTTGCCTGTTGAAATCCTAGGGGATCCTCCTCCACCCAAGGGTGATCCCGTGTTTGAGCTTAAACCATTGCCTGATACTCTTAAATATGCTTATCTTGATGAAAAGAAGATATATCCTGTTATTATTAGTGCTAACCTTTCAGAGAAGGAGGAAGAAAAATTATTGAAAACTCTGAAGAAGCACCGTGGTGCTATTGGATATACTCTTGATGATCTTAAGGGCATTAGGCCCACTCTATGTCAACACAAAATAAATTTGGAGAAAGACGCCAAACCAGTTATTGATCACCAACGACGGCTGAATGCTAAGATGAAAGAAGTGGTAAGAAAGGAAATATTAAAGCTCCTTGAGGCAGGTATAATTTATCCCGTTTCTGATAGTCAGTGGGTAAGTCCTGCCCATTGTGTCCCTAAGAAGGGAGGTATTACTGTCGTTCCTAACGATAAAGATGAATTGATTCCGCAAAGAATTATTACAGGTTATAGGGTGGTAATTGATTTCCGTAAATTAAATAAAGCTACTAAAAAAGATCATTACCCCTTGCCTTTTATTGATCAAATGCTAGAAAGATTATCCAAACACACACATTTTTGCTTTCTAGATGGCTACTCTGGCTTCTCTCAAATACCTGTGTCAACTGATGATCAAGCAAAGACCACTTTTACTTGCCCTTTCGGTACTCTTGCTTATAGACGTATGCCTTTTGGTTTATGTAATGCACCTGCTACCTTTCAAAGATGAATGATGGCTATATTCTCTGATTTTTGTGAAAAGATTTGTGAGGTTTTCATGGACGATTTCTCCATTTATGGATCCTCTTTTGATGATTGCTTGAGCAACCTTGATCGAGTTTTGTAGAGATGTGAAGAAACTAACCTTGTCTTGAATTGGGAGAAGTGCCACTTTATGGTTAATGAAGGTATTGTCTTGGGGCATAAAATTTCTGAAAGAGGCATTGAAGTTGATAAAGCTAAAGTTGTTGCTATTGAAAAGATGCCGTGTCCCAAGGACATCAAAGGTATAAGAAGTTTCCTTGGTCATGCCGGTTTTTATAGGAGGTTCATTAAGGACTTCTCAAAAATTTCTCGGCCTCTGACTAATCTATTACAAAAAGATATCCCTTTTGTCTTTGATAATGATTGGGTAGAAGCATTTGAAATACTTAAGAAAGCATTGATTTCTGCACCTATCGTTCAGCCACCTGATTGGAATTTAACCTTTGAATTATGTGTGATGCTAGTGATTATGCTATAGGTGCTGTTCTGGGATAAAGAATTGATAAGAAACTAAATGTTATTCAATATGCTAGTAAAACTCTAGACAGTACCCAGAGAAATTATGCTACTACTGAAAAAGAATTCTTAGCAGTAGTATTTGCTTGTGTTAAGTTCAGACCTTATATTGTTGATTCTAAAGTAACTATTCACACAGATCATGCTGCTATTAAATACCTTATGGAAAAGAAAGATGCTCAGCCTAGACTTATTAGATGGGTTCTCTTGCTACAAGAATTGGATTTGCATATTATTGATAGAACGGGAGCTGAGAACCCCGTTGCAGACAGCTTGTCTAGGTTAGAGAATGTTCTTGATGACCTACTACCTATTGATGATAGCTTTCCTGATGAACAATTAGCTGTCATAAATGCTTCTCGTACTGCTCCATGGTATGCTGATTATGCTAATTACATTGTTGCTAAATTTATACCACATAGTTTCACATACCAGCAAAAGAAAAAGTTTTTCTATGATTTAAGACACTACTTCTGGGATGACCCACATATTTATAAAGAAGGAGTAGATGGTGTTATTAGACGTTGTATACCTGAGCATGAACAGGAACAGATCCTACGCAAGTGTCACTCCGAAGATTATGGAGGGCACCATGCTGGAGATAGAACTGCACATAAGGTATTGCAATCCGGTTTTTATTGTCCTACTCTCTTCAAGGATGCCCGTAAGTTTGTCTTGTCTTGTGATGAATGCCAAAGAATTGGTAATATTAGTAGACATCAAGAAATGCCTATGAATTATTCACTCGTTATTGAACCATTTGATGTTTGGGGCTTTGATTATATGGGACCGTTTCCTTCCTCTAATGGGTATACACATATTTTAGTTGCTATTGATTACGTTACTAAGTGGGTAAAAGCTATTCCAACTAGTAGTGCTGATCATAACACTTCTATTAAGATGCTTAAAGAAGTTATTTTTCCGAGGTTTGGAGTCCCTAGATATTTAATGACTGATGGTGGTTCACATTTTATTCATGGTGCTTTTCGTAAAATGCTTGCTAAGTATGATGTTAATCATAGAATTGCATCTCCATATCACCCACAGTCTAGTGGTCAAGTAGAATTGAGCAATAGAGAGCTCAAAATAATTTTGCAAAAGACTGTTAATAGATCTAGAAAGAATTGGTCCAAGAAACTTGATGATGCATTATGGGCTTATAGAACTGCATATAAAAATCCTATGGGTATGTCTCCGTATAAAATGGTTTATGGAAAAGCATGTCACTTACCTCTTGAACTAGAACATAAGGCATATTGGGCTATTAAAGAGCTCAACTATGATTTCAAACTTGCCAGTGAGAAGAGGTTATTTGACATTAGCTCACTTGATGAATGGAGAACCCAAGCCTATGAGAATGCTAGGTTGTTTAAAGAAAAAGATAAAAGACGGCATGACAAAAGGATACAAAAGCGTGAGTTTAATGTAGGAGATTATGTGTTGCTATACAACTCTCGTTTAAGATTTTTTGTAGGAAAACTTCTCTCTAAATGGGAAGGTCCTTACGTTATCGAGGAGGTCTATCGCTCCGGTGCCATAAAAATCAACAACTTCGAAGGCACAAATCCAAAGGTGGTGAATGGTCAAAGAATCAAACATTATATCTCAGGTAATCCTATAAATGTTGAAACTAATATTATTGAAATCGTAACCCCAGAGGAATACTTTCCAGAAGGTTTCAGACTCCGAAAAGGAATAGGTACATGGTACGATAAGTAAACCGACTCCAAAACAATTCTAATGGCAATTTTTCTTTGTTTTGGAATATTTAGAAAAATAGGAAAATAAGAAGCAGTCCAGGAAGGACACGAGGCTTCCACGAGGGTGGGAGGTGCGCCCTACCCCCTGGGCGCGCCCCCTACCTCGTGGGCACCTCGTGTGCTCTCCGGACTCCGTTTTCTTGCACGATACTTCTTTTGGTTGGTAGAAATTCATTATATAATCCCCCGATGGTTTTGACCACTGTACCACGCAAATATCCTCTGTTTTTGTTTCGAGCTGTTTTTCGCCGCAGATTTGGAGCGAGATGCTCATTTGATGAGGATCAACGATTCAAGTTCAGAGGAGGAGGATTTCCCTCTACCTCAACCTGGGGATATGCACGTGAAGTTCAAGAGGTCTAGTCTCCCTAAGAGGGCTAAACTATCTAACAATCGATCTATTCCTTCTCGTTTTCGGCAGAAAAGCAAAGGAGATTTATGTGACAAGATCTTGAAGCTGGAGTCGGAGGTTGATGATTCAAAAGGAGGAAATTGCTCTTCTCAATTACAACATGAAGAAGCTGAAAGCACAATTTACATCATCAACAACTCCATTATCATCACCTCCGAAGAAAGAAATATAATCACATGGGTATGGGCACTCCCCTTGGCAACTGCCAAGCTTGGGGGAGGTGCCCCGGTATCGTATCACCATCACACTCCTATCTTTACCGTTTTTCTTAGTTCGATCCTTTTAGTAATATCTTGATCTAGTAGAATAAAGTTTTAGTATGATCTAGTTGTGAGTTTTGCTTTATGGTCTTTCTATGTAATCGAGTCTGTGAGCTATATATAATAAAGATTAGTGTTGAGTCAAGGGCTTGATTACAATGCTATGATCTTGAGGGAATAAAAGAAAGAAAGAATAAGAAAGAAATAAATAGTAACAAAGAGATCATATTGATCTTATGGAGAGTAATGACTTCACATATAAAGAGTATGATGATTAAAAATTGTTGAGAGTTGACAAACATAGTCTTGGTCATCGTTGCAATTAATAGGAAGTAATAAAGAAAGAAAGGTTTCACATATAAATATACTATCTTGGACATCTTTTATGATTGTGAGTACTCATTAAATATGACATGCTAAAGAGTTGATGTTGGACAAGGAAGACAACGTAATGGGCTATGTTTTCTTATATCTGAAATAAAGTATATTGTCATGGATCATCCAACATGTTGAGCTTGCCTTTCCTTCTCATGCTAGCCAAATTCTTTGCACCAAGTAGAGATACTACTTGTGCTTCCAAATACCCTTAAACCCAGTTTTGCCATGAGAGTCCACCATATCTACCTATGGATTGAGTAAGATCCTTCAAGTAAGTTGTCATCGGTGCAAGCAATAAAAATTGCTCTCCAAATATGTATGATTTATTAGTGTGGAGAAACTAAGCTTTATACGATCTTGTGATGTGGAAGAAATAAAAGCGACGGACTGCATAATAAATGTCCATATCACAAGTGGCAATATAAAGTGACGTTCTTTTGTATTAAGATTTCGTGCATCCAACCATGAAAGCGCATGACAACCTCTGCTTCCCTCTGCGAAGGGCCTATCTTTTACTTTTATCTCTCACCCTTATGCAAGTGTCATGGTGATCATCACCTTTCCTTTTTACATTTTATCCTTTGGCAAGCACCTTGTGTTGGAAAGATCCTGATATATATATATATATATATATATATATATATATATATATATATATATATATATATATATATATATATATATATATATCCAATTGGATGTAAGTTAGCATGAACTATTATTGTTGACATTACCCTTGAGGTAAAAGGTTGGGAGGCGAAACTATAAGCCCCTATCTTTCTCTGTGTCCGATTAAAACTCCATAACCACAAGTATTGCGTGAGTGTTAGCAATTGTGAAAGACTAAATGATAGTTGAGTATGTGGACTTGCTGAAAAGCTCTTACACGGACTCTTTCCGATGTTATGGTAAATTGCAATTGTTTCAATGACTAAGATTATAGTTTGTTAGTTCTGAATAAAGTTTCTGATTCATACTTGATATTGTGAATAGATTATTACTTGAACATAAGAAATCATATGATAATATCCATATATGTTGCTGTTATAAGAATGATCATGATGCCCTCATGTCCGTATTTTATTTTATCGACACCTCTATCTCTAAACATGTGGACATATTTATCATTATCGGCTTCTGCTTGAGGACAAGCGAGGTCTAAGCTTGGGGGAGTTGATACGTCCATTTTGCATCATGCTTTTATATCGATACTTATTGCATTATGGGCTATTATTACACATTATATCACAATACTTATGCATATTCTCTATTATTTTACAAGGTTTACAAAAAGAGGGAGAATGCCGGCAGCTGGAATTCTGGGCTGGAAAAGGAGCAAATATTAGAGACCTATTCTACACAACCCCAAAAGTCCTGAAACTCCACGGAAGTTATTTTTGGGAATAATAAAAAATACTGAGCGAAGAAAATACCAGAGGGGGCCCACACCCTGCCCTGGAGGGTGGGGGCGCGCCCTACCCCCTGGGTGCGCCCCCTGCCTCATGGGCCCCCTGGTGGGGGGTGCGCCCTACCCACTCTTCTGCTATATGAAGTCTTTCGTCCGAGAAAAAAAAATCATAAGCAAGCTTACGGGACGAAACTCCGCCGCCACGAGGCGGAACCTTGGTGGAACCAATCTAGGGCTCCGGCAGAGCTGTTCTGCCGGGGAAACTTCCCTCCGGGTGGGGGAAATCATCGCCATCCTCATCACCAACGATCCTCTCATCGGGAGGGGGTCAATCTTCATCAACATCTTCACCAGCACCATCTCCTCTAAAACCCTAGTTCATCTCTTGTATCCAATCTTTGTCCCAAAGCCTCAGATTGGTACCTGTAGGTTGCTAGTAGTGTTGATTACTCCTTGTAGTTGATGCTAGTTAGTTTATTTGGTGGAAGATCATATGTTCAGATCCTATATGCATATTAATACCCCTCTGATTATGAACATGAATATGCTTTGTGAGTAGTTACGTTTGTTCCTGAGGACATGGGAGAAGTCTTCCTATTAGTAGTCATGTGAATTTGGTATTCCTTCGATATTTTGATGAGATGTATGTTGTCTCCCCTCTAGTGGTGTCATGACACTTCACCATTGTTTGGGCCTAGAGGAAGGCATTGGGAAGTAATAAGTAGATGATGTGTTGCTAGAGTGACAGAAGCTTAAACCCCAGTTTATGTGTTCTTCGTAATGGGCTGATTTGGATCCATATGTTTCATGCTATGGTTAGGTTTACCTTAATACTTCTTTTGTAGTTGCGGATGCTTGCAATAGGAGTTAATCATAAGTGGGATGCTTGTCCAAGTAAGGACAGCACCCAAGCATCGGTCCACCCACATATTAAATTATCAAAGTACCGAACGCGAATCATATGAACGTGATGAAAACTAGCTTGACGATAATTCCCATGTGTCCTCGGGAGCGCTTTCCTTCATATAAGAAATTGTCCAGGCTTGTCCTTTGCTACAAAAAGGATTGGGCAACATTGCTGCACTTTATTTACACTTGTTACTTGTTACTCGTTATAAATTACCTTATCACAAAACTATCTGTTACCGATAATTTCAGTGCTTGCAGAGAATACCTTGCTGAAAACCGCTTATCATTTCCTTCTGCTCCTCATTGGGTTCGACACTCTTACTTATCGAAAGGACTACGATAGATCCCCTATACTTGTGGGTTATCAACGCGTCACTGTCTCAGCGCGCAGATCTTGCTGCCACCGAGCTGGATGGGGATGAGGCAGCCTGGCCTGCTCCATCTTGCCATAGATCTGGCGATATAGGAGGCATGGCGAGGACGGAGAGCGCTCGCCTGATGGTGGAGATGCACGGCTGGAGGTTGGGAGGGGGATGGAGCCGGCGGCGGCGATAGTGTCAATCCAGGTGACTGAGAGAGAGACAGATTGACCAGGAATGGAGGGCACGGGTAGGGATAAGGACGGGGGAGAGATATAGGTAGGCCGCTGGGGTGATGTGACTGTATTCAATCGTATAAGGGATTTCTTCCGGAGACCAGATGGGCCAGGCCGCTCGGATCCACATAAAGAAGTGACGGTCGCGATAAGCGTTGCGTGCGCATATGGTTAGCAATCGCCATATTCGGTATCTATATAGATGCTTCATCCAGCCCGAGCCCAAGTTCTCTTCTTTCTCTGCTCTCTGTTTTCCCTTCCCCTAGCTCGAGCTCATCCTCCATTTTTGCCAAGATTTATCAAAGATTGAAGGCACCCCATCTATCCAAGGGTTCTAAAAGGTTAGCAACTTTATCCTTTCATCTCTCATTGCTAGTTAAGCTCGTTTCATGCTCTAAGCATAGTGATTTGTGGGGTTTAGCTTGAGAGTAATTATGTGGGAGTTTATTTGATTTATATGCAATTTGAGCTCAAATTAACTTCTTCATTTGCATATGTGTAGGTGTGGTTGACTTAGTCCCTTCCCGTCCCGTCCTCACCGCCGTCGATCGTCTGCACCCGTCCCGTTTAGGTGTGGGTTGGTGGTGTGCCCCCCACAGAAATGATTGTTCCTGAACAGGAAAAGGCGTTTAGGGAGGCAACCACAATCTTTGTGGGAGCAGTTCTGAGTGTGATTGAGGACAAGTTGATTGACGCATATATTCATATGTCGGTTGCCAAAAACTTGTGGGATGTGGTCGAAGTAAAATTTGGCGCAACCGATGCTGGAAGCGAACTATATGCTATGGAGCAGTTCCATGATTACAGGATGGTTGATAACCATTCTGTATTGGACTAGGCTCATTAGATACAGTGCATCGCTAAGGAGCCGGAGCTCCTAAAGTGTGAGTTACCGGACAAGTTTGTCGCGGGTTGCATTATTACAAAACTCCCTCCTGGATGGAGACTCTTTGCTACTTCTCTCAAGCACTTGAGACATGAATTCTCTATTGAGGATGTCATCGGTCATCTCAGTGTTGAGGAGAACTCGAGAGCAAAGGACTCACACTTGAAGGGGGTAGAGGGTTCTTCCAGCGCAAATGCGATGCAGAAGAACTTCCACAAGTTCAAGGGGAAGAACTCTATCCAGCACAATACTACATTTACAAAGAAGGGTAAGAAGAAAGACAAAAGGAGAGATGGCTGCTTTACTTGTGGTTCAAAGAAGCATTGGGCAAACAAGTGGCCAAACAAGTACAAGAAGCCAGGACACGGCTCCAAGTCTGTCAATGTCACTCTGAACAACAATGATGTGGCATCTGGGTATGGTAATCTGTTTACCATACTTTCAGTTTGCCAGTCCACCGATTGGTGGGTTGACACTTGGGCCAACATTCATGTGTGTACTAATGTGTCTTTGTTTAATTCCTACCAGGTCGCACGAGATTGTTCCATCCTGATGGGGAATGACTCGCATGCTTCTGTTCATGGTGTTGGCAAAGTAAATGTGAAGTTTACTTCGAGAAAGATCGTGCAACTGAAGAATGTACATCACTTATCATTTAGGTTACTTCATGCCACACGTGTGTCACTTATCACTTGGGTCAAATAACTGTTGCAAAGATCGATCTCGTTTGGACCAAAGTTTTGGGTGTCACTAATGCACTATGATCTGTGGGGAACTGTTGTGAACTTGTGATCATCATTGGAACTGCTTGCGCCTTCCGCATAAAACATGGAGAAAATGTAGACACTAGATCTTGCATAGTACACCCTCACCATCATCGACTATGCCGATCACATTAGCATGGATTTCATCATCCCCAACCATGAAGATGATGATTCTTTTCTGGAGATTTCGTCTTTCCCAAAGGACTATTGTTCGTCACCAACCAACAACGACTTATTTGGAAAACACCTTTCAAAATTACATGAATCACTGTTCCAACACACATAAATGTATTTTCCCAGATGTAGACACAATTTCAAATATGATGAATATGTCTTTTCATATGATTTTTTTGAAAGAAAAATGATGAACATTTATTTTTAGATACATAAATTATATTTTAATAAAATGTCTAGACAACATGCGTGGAGAAAATACATGCTTGGACACTCCTTGTTTATAGGTAATTCCTATTTGACGCTTCCTGCATCAAGATGAGGAAACCTATTTGGCGACCAGCACGCCAAATAGGTACGAAACATAGACAACCCGTGTGGCCGGCCATGTAGGAGGAGGGACGCCCCTGTTTTTCTCTTCTTCTTTGTTTTTGCTTTCTGTTTTGACATTTCAAATAATTCAGGATTTCACAAATTCCCAATTTCAAAAAATAGTGAAATTAGAAAGTTTTTTTTTTATTCATAAAACGTTCATGTTTTGAAATATCTTCGGGTAATCATAAAATGTTTGTGCTTTTGAAAAAAGAAATGTTCACAAGTTCAAAAAATATTCATGATTTTGCAGAAATCTAAAAATGCGCAAATTTCAAAACAAATTCTCAAAACTATTCATTGATTAAAAACTGCTAGATGATTCAAAAAATGTGCACGAGTTTGAAAAAATATAATTTAAAAAAAAACATTGTTTGCGAATTTGTAAAAGATGTTCACAATTTCAAAAAATGTTCTTGAATTTGTAAAAAAGGTTCACAACAAATTCAAAATAGTGTTCATGATTTCCAGAAAGTTCACTATTTCAATAATTTTTTAGTACTTTTAAATATGTTTGCTTAATTAAAAATAGAAAAAGAGAGAAAATATAAATGAAAGAAAGGTAAAAATAATGGAAAAACTTAGCATGGGAAATACAAAAGGATAAAATGAAATTAAAAAAAAAGATAAAAAGGAAAAAATGAAAAGGGTAAAAGAAAGAGTAACCAGAAGGAAAATACATATAAGAAAAGAAAACCCGGTCTAGGGAAGGTTCCCAGAACCGGAGGAAAAAAAACTAGACTGGACAAGCCCATATGCTAGACAGGTGGGGGGGGGGGGGGGGGGGGTATGCACTAGGTCCCTATACAGCTACATACGTGCTAAATAAGAAGCGCCGTCAAAATGTCCCTATGACTTTTATAGGTAATTCCTTTTTGATGCTCTTTTTAGAAAACAAGGTCACCCCCCGGCCTCAGCATCAAAATGATGCATACGGCCATATTATTAATAAGCAAATCGTTCGAACAAAGTCTTCAAGTCCCAGAACACAAAGTGCTCATAACGAGCTGAAAAAAGAAAAAAAGCAGGATAACCGCAACCGGTTGTACAAAAGAAAGATAGGAAACTAAACGCCTATCCTATTACATGACCGCAATCCAAACCGGTTGAAGATAGCCCGTGCTACCGTTTTCTAACGGATAGACCCAGTAACCATACGCTCCCTGGCATCCGTCGGCGTGAGTAGCAACCACATACGGATCAGCGTAGTGGCCCGAGAAATAACCTGCAAGAAATGAACATTCGTTGCTCTGTTAAAAACCATATCATTCATGCAGTTCCCCATAGCCCATAATAAGGCGCATACGCCTACACGGATGTGACTCGCAGTTTCTATCTCAACTCCATTTAGCCACGTGTTGATACTAGTAGGAGGAGCAATGTTAAACGCTATATGGATAGACCGCCATAATACTTTTGCCATCGGGCAATCAAGAAAGAGGTGTTTGATGGATTCATCATGATCACAATAACTACATCTCCGAGATCCAGCCCAGTTGCGTTTTACCAAGTTATCCTTAGTGAGAATTACTTGTTTGTGGACAAACCACATAAGCACTTTAATCCGTAAGGGTACTTTGACCTTCCAAATATTCACAGATCGAGGTATGGGAACCGAATTGATTAAATCCAAATACATTGACTTCACTGAAAACACTCCATTCTTGGCTAGTTTCCAATGTACTTGATCTAGCTGCTGAGACAGGCGGACACCCATCAATCTTCTCGCAAGATGGAGCCACGCTTCCCAATGGCTTCCCGCAAGCGTCCTTCTGAATTGAATATTTAGAGGGTTTGACTGTAATACTGTTGCAACGTAAGCATCTCTACGCTGAACAATATTATAAAGAGAAGGATATTGGATAGCTAGAGGCCTCTCCCCAAGCCATGTATCCTCCCAGAATCTCGTGGAATTACCATTACCAACGATAAACTTTGTGCTATTGAAAAAGGCTAATTTCACTCTCATTAGTCCTTTCCAAAAAGGCGAATCAGTTGGTCTGACCGTAACCTATGCTAGGGTCTTAGTGTTAAGGTACTTATTGCGCAGAATCTGGGCCCATGTGGCATGGGTCTCTGTAGATAACTTATACAGCCAGTTGCTGCATCTGTTTTTCACCTCAAGATTTTCAATTCCAAGACCACCTTGGTCTTTTGGTCTACAAATGGCATCCCATTTAGCGAGTCGGTATTTTCGTTTTAACTCGCCACTCTGCCAAAAAAAGGCGATCGATAGAAGTCCAATCTTTTCCGTACCCCTATTGGGATCTCAAAGAAGGACAACAGAAACATTGGCATACTCGTGAGCACCGAATTAATGAGAATTAGTCGGCCTCCGAATGACATGAGTTTGCCCTTCCAACAACTTAGTTTCTTTTCAAATTGATCTTCAGTACACTTTCATTCTTTGTTAGAAAGCTTACGATAGTGAATCGGTATGCCCAGGTATGTGGTGAAAGGCAACGAGCCTATCTCACAACCAAATAGTTGTTTGTAAGCTACTTGTTCATCTTCAGCTCTCCCAAAGCAAAACAATTCACTTTTATGAAAGTTAATCTTTAACCCCGACAGCTGCTCAAATAAACATAACAGAAGCTTCATATTTCTTGCTTTCGCCAGATCATGCTCCATGAAGATGATAGTATCATCAGCGTACTGTAGAATAGACAGTCCACCATCTACTAGATGTGGAACAAGCCCACCTACTTGGCCATTCTCTTTAGCTCTACCTATCAGAATTGTTAACATATCTACCACTATGTTGAACAGGATAGGTGATATCGGGTCTCCCTGTCTTAAACCCTTGTGTGTCTGGAAATAGTGACCTATATCATCATTCACCTTTATTCCGACACATCCTTTTTGAATTGCTTATGTGGGAGAATTTCACTTCCCCGGCCTCTACACCAACTAGGGATGTATACGGCCTTTAAGTATGAGTACTAGGATTTTTAATCTCGGTTATGCACCGAGCCTAGTCCTCAATAAATGTGTGAGTACCAGGAAAGCCTGGTCCTCAAGAATCAATAGGAACCCATATTCGCCTCCGTGAGGATTTGAACCCAGGTGTTGGGTTTGTACATCTTTTTTGATGCTTGGACACTCCTTGGCTTTTTTTGTTCTTTTCCAATGATTTTTTTTGAAAATTTCATGCCCTCAAGTCAACATACACATCCCAACATACACATCCCAGAAGTGCATATGACACCTTCTTGGAATGGTGGGAGCGGACGCGGCCAACTTTCAGGGGTTGTACAAGCAGGGATTTGACTCATTCGCCATTGCAACAGTGTGGCACTTGTGGAAACAACGGAAC
Source organism: Triticum aestivum (assembly GCF_018294505.1). Taxonomy (NCBI): domain Eukaryota; kingdom Viridiplantae; phylum Streptophyta; class Magnoliopsida; order Poales; family Poaceae; genus Triticum; species Triticum aestivum. The sequence continues at coordinate 485,228 of NC_057799.1, read as the reverse complement.
GCCAACTGAGTGGAGCGAACCTGACCACCAAGAATCTTAGTGCAGCAGATTTTGGAGGAGGTCAAGACATGGCAGCGGGCAGGAGTTGGGGTGGTGGGATTGAGTAGGTTTGTAAGAGAGAAGGCTTTTGCTTTCTTCGCTGGAGTGGGGTGTACCTGTGGTGATGTTCACATCCACTTGCAGGTTCTTATAAAACTGCTATTTCTCTTTTCTATAAAAGTAAGGTACGCCTTTGGCATACTCTAAAAATAAATTCTTAATGCATTGCTACTATTAAAGAAAAAACAATGTCACAAACCACAAATTAACTCATGGACCATTCGTTTCCTCCCTATCTTGATTATTTTCCAATCCTCCTTGGGGATAATGCTTCACCAATCACGATTTCTCTAAAAGAAAGTCATTGCGAGGAATGGCGCATCAAGAAATAAATTGCCAAACACAAGACTTGAACCAGGTTGGCAAGGATAGCACGCGCCCATGAAAACAAACTCTACTAGCCAATACTCTTGTGCATAAACAAAGGACTGGAGAAATAAATATATCAAAGAAATAAATTAGAACCAAACAACTGCTGATATGGTGGCTTGCTTAGTCAGGTCTGACTTAACATACCTGGACTTGGCTTTTTCGAGGCCTCTAGCTATGTAATTCTGTTCTTTTTCTCTTTTTGTCTGCCCTAAGGCTTCAGACTTCTCTCTTGTAAATTCCTAATCTATAATGAAAAGGCAGAGCACCTGCCATTAGCCCTCAAAAAAAAAAGAACCAAACAACCATTGAATTTGAGTCGAACTCTGCATCTATCATGGCCTTTACTACCCTTCTCGTATATAATGGCGATCGGTGCGGGGTAAATCTCGTGGATTTAGAGAGACAATCGTAGCGCGATAAATCAATTCTTGATTGATTACATCAAACAAAACGCATGCTGCATGCTGAATCAACCACACATAAATTAACTACGTTGTTTCACTGTCTTTGGCAAGCAAGCAGCACTTTGGTCACACTCACACCAAATGGCCGGGGTTGTGTGGCCTTACGTGGTAGACACAACTAGGGACACCCACGGGACGGGCACATCAAACCTTCCTTATCATTACAGGCACACTCATTACAGCAGACCAAATCAAGCCACACACAGATGATACAAAGTATCATTCTTCACGGGAAAATAATTAATCAGGTGCACACACACAGCGTCAAACCAGCACCAATTTATTCTTGGGAAAATAACACAATCTTGGCAAGCAAACACCTGAACCGTTGCGGCAACGACAGCAGCCGACAACAGCAAGATGCCGTCGTCGTTCTGCAATAACCAAGCCTACACAACAGAGGTAATGATAATACAGTTGATTAAAGGAAGCAGAATATAATGGATGAAACAAGCAATTTGGTACATAGGGTGGGGGGGGGGGGATTAATTAGTTGTTGCTCTACATATATGTGTATGCAATTTATTCATATAGTATGTAACAGAGTATTTAATCACACAAGGTCTCTGATGTGTGTGTACCTGAATAGTGTCTGGTCGGCTCACCAAAGAACTGAGACTCTAGGCAGGGGCTTCTTGTAGTACGCCGAGTGGCGCAGCTGGAAGAGGGAAGGGTCGTGGCCGGCCTCCGGCCCATCCCACTCCAGCTTATCCCACCAGTCCTTCTCACAGTCCACAATCGGACGACTGCCTCGGTCAACGGCCGGGAGGCGCTTGAGACCCCAGCATCCCCTGACCCTGATGGTCTCAAGCTTGGGAGCAAACATCTTGGCTTTGCATATGTGTTGCAGCTTGAAGAGCTGATGCAAGTAGATATGCTTCAGGTTTGGGAATTCCAGTACACCTTTATGGTAGTTAGCTATTCTTGTCAGAACCTCTGGCGCCACAGGGAACACCTGCCCTAGATCACCACAGAAGACGATGTGGAGGGTCTCCAAGCTTCCCAAGGTGTATAACATGGAGAATGGGAGAACAAATGTGAGCCTCGGACATGAGAACAGGTGTATGCTCTGCAGTTTTGCAAAGGAAATATGGTCTCTAAGATACCACGTCCTTCCTTTGCTCCAAATGCAATGGGTCATCGGGAGATCAGCTGCCCAAAAGTTCACTAGTTCTTCAAAGTTGCAGTAATCATTGATAATACTGAAGGCTGTATGCATCTTGGGGCATCTCACCATATGACAAGATTTCAAATGTCGCCATGTAAGTTTCTCATTTCCTATGGACATCATATGTTCAGGGATCGTAGTGGTGATGCAGGAATTGTCGTGTGCATGCAATGACTCAGCCATGTTCATCACAAAGATGATAGCCTTCACTCCTCTTTTGTTGTCCGTTCTAGTGAAACTAATTCCATCACCAATCTCAACATGGGATCCCAACGGCTGAAACTGCATTCCATTGTTGTAGTCGTGATCAATAATTATGTTGTCAATAGAGACATCAATGTAGGTGTTGTAAGTGTTGGGGGTTAACGACTTTGGTTGAGGAGGACCCATTATTTTCCCACTATTACAAGGGCCCATCTTGTCCTTCATATAGCTTTGTCCCTTAACATTGACGGTACAAGGGACACAGAGATTTAGATGGTACCTATTGCTCTTCCAACAAAATCGAACATTGCTTTGTAATACCAAGGACTGAAAAAACCTTATGTCCATTATAGTAACATAAACTTCAGGTGGTTTTGTTTGAGCAGGACTGGCCGAGGAATCAATGTGCAGCACTGTCAGTGTTGGCAGACCCTCTTCTGGCCATATAATTGCACGGAGCTGCAAACATTCCAATAGAATTATTTGCTGGAGATTTGGGGCTTGTACCACCTGAGTTGTGAGGTCAAGTGTCTTGACTCTTGTGCTTGAGAGGTCCAACTCCTCAAGGTTTGGAAGTGATCCACGCAGTGTGAAGTCAGACAATCTTGCACAACCAGCCATGGAGATGCGGCTTATTTTGGCTTCCTTGTAATTATCCTTTCTTGGTCTTGCATGTAAGCTGAATGATTCAAGTGATGGAGGGAGTCCTTCAACATGCTCCAAACCAACACAACCATCTAGAACTAGAGTCTTGAGGCTAGTTGATCTTGACAAGCTGGGCAAAACTGTGAATTCATCCTTTCCGCCCGTCTCCCAAGAGCAAGTAGGGTCAATTACTCGAAGCTTGCGAAGGTTCTGCAGTTGCCCCAATGCAAAAATGATGTACCAAAACCTTCCGTTCTTTATATGAACTTCCCTGATGTTTGCAGACATATGCTCTATTCTCTCTGGTGATGAAGGCAGATCCCAATCTGTATTGCATATGTCTATCACCCATAGGCTCTTAAAAAAATCCATTGTTGTCATATCTTGCTTTTTGGGTTCTTCCGCTTGTTGATCTTTGCAACTATCTAATCCGAGGAATCTTAAGTTGAGGCAAGAATGGAAAGGAGGTGAAGAAAAATTGAAGCTGCAGTGGCATAACTTGAGCACGCGAAGTTTGTCCGACTGATGAAACATGCCATTGGGTAATAATGGAGGATCAGATCCACTTGCGGCTGCTCCGAGAAAAAATGATGTTGACTCTGGATGCACAACAGACCTGTCCTTGACAAATATCCATCGTTTCGGAGGAGTCTCCAATTGTGCACCAAAATAGGGCAGTGCATTAGATGAATAATCCTCTATATTTAGGTGTTGATGCAGAGCAGCTGCAACCTCCCATGCTTCGTCACCCTGACCTCCTTGTATGATCCCATCGCAGACCCAATAGTTAGAAGCATGGGGGGCCCAGTCATAGTCCATGATGTTGCCTCCTTGAGAATTTAATGATAGCAGATACAAGCAACACTCTTGAACTGCTTCTCCAAGCTTATCCATGTACCCGGCAATTTCTCTAGCCTCATTTTGTAGCAAATAATTCCAAGGTTTAATCAACGAGTCCTCATAAAGAAAAAGATGTGAATTATCCACCTTCTCACTAATTCCTGGGTTGAGCCGAAGCCTTCCTCGAAATGTCCACAATACTTTACTGCCATATGCAAACCATTGATCCATTAGAGGTTGGGGAATACCAAAATCATTCAAGTCAATTGTGTTGCCGCTTCCATTGTGGAAGAACACTAAACATATGTGTTCTCGTAAGGCTCGATTGATCTCTGCCCCAGCGTCTTGTATCTCGGCTCTAGAGCTTTCGTCTACCCCTCTGAAATCATCTTCTTGATCTTGCCTGTCAAAAATATCCATTACCCGCTGAGGAAGCTTGAGTTCTTCTGCGATCAATCTCTGGAGTGCTCTTCGGCTTTTCCACTTCGAGCAATCGACGTGTATGATCTTGTCGAATTTCTCCACCAGAGATGGTGGATGGTGTTCAGCTATGGCTCTAAGCACCGCCGAAGCAGCCAGCCCTTGCCATCCATCAAAATATATGGCCTTGTGTGCAGTATTGCTCGTATCCTCCAGATAAGGGATTATCAGTTGCACCGCTTGTTCGACGGTGTCCGGACCAATCCACTGCATAATTAGTCAATGGTAATTAGTTGAGGTGGCTCACTTTAGCAGTTTTCGACTAGTAACATACTAAATGTAAAAGGTACAGCTACTTTTTTTTATTTGGATCAAGACTAATTAATTAAAATGCAGGCACGGACGGAACTCACACCAAGCTGTGCACTGGTGGCGGCAGACGTGTTTTCATTAGCTGCTAGTTTTATACTCCCTCCGTCCGAAAATACTTGTCCAAGAAATGGATAAATTTGATGCATCTAGAACTAATAAACGTCTAGATACATCTATTCCTCCAACAAGTATTTCCGGACGGAGGGAGTAGTACTTAGTTATGAGAGTTTGTCTTACTGTTGGTGAGCTGGATCCTCTGTGATCATGGTTGCCAGATTTTGCTACTCCCTTCATCCATCTATATAACATAGGGTCTAATTCATTCTTTAAGGCTAACTTTGACCATATGCGTATGTCAAAGCAATAATATATGGCATGAAAATTACATATACCATACCGTCAAATTCGTACGTGAAAGGAGCTTTCAATGTTATAATTTTCACATTATACATCTCATATACTATTAAGCTTATATATAGTAACACTATTCATCAACTAGGGTGTAGAATAAGTTATTCTTGAATAAGTTATTCTTCATCCGAGGTAATCTTATGATCGTTTCATAAATAAATTACATTTAAAATACAAATAGGTACATTCATATTGATTAAAAAACGTAAAATTTGACATACGAAAACAAAAATATAGGTCATAAGAGACCAGAAAAATTGTATTTTATGTATATTTTACATATGTTTTTACATTTGTAGTTTTATGTAGCATAAAATATATTTTTACGATGATTTTATATTTTCTTATGTTTTCTTTTCACGTATGAAATAAGACAAAATTTACGGAATGTAAAATTGTAGTGCATTGATGTTAAAACAGAGAGGGGTGAAGAATAACTATTCCTCACCTAAAGTGAAGAATAACTATTCTACCGCATCAAGTAGTGTCTTTGTGTTAATGCTGATGAACTGTAGCTATTGAATTAGCTTTAGGTGGTCTCTCTGGTGTCGATTTTAAGATAGTTTGTAATTGGCTCTAGGAATATGTTTTGTGAAACCTAGCAATGCAGTGTCTTCAAAAGTTCTTTATATGCAACACCGACAGTGATAATTATGTTGAGCAGCAGATAGTTCCATGGCTCTTGCTATAGTTTAATTGTATATAGTGACGGAAAAATATCTTTAATGCTAAAACTAAAGGATCTCCTTTTTGGAATGGGATCCAAGCGGTGAAACCTACGTCTACGGTTGGGGCCCGTTTCCTGGTGAATAATGGAAAATCCACAAGATTCTGGCTGGACGCTTGGTTGGGGCCTACCCCCCTTTTGATGAACCATGGGCCGCTCTTCCAGCTCGCAATGGACACGGAGCTGATGGTTGACGCTGCGTTGCGTACATCGCCGCCAGCCATCAGCTTCAAGAGAAATCTGAATCCTGTTGAGGGCGATGTTGAGATGACTTGGTGCATTTGATCGGGGAGCGTGCACTAACTGATGCGACTGATGTGATCTCCCGGAGCTTGACCGTCTCCGGGAAATTCTCCGTAAAACCCCAACAAACGTACCGAAGGTGATACGTTTGACATAGCTAGGGGCTATGGAAAGCAGGGATCCCACTCAAGATCACAATCTTCCTTTGATAAATGTTCCGTAACCGTCTACCATCCTCGGAAAACATAGCAAAGCATAACGGACCATATAATGGGTCCTGCACTGTTTTCGGGTTGACGGAGGGTGCTAACCATGTGTTCTTTCGGTGGCACCTAGCACGTTTTGCCTGGAGTGTTGTGCGAGAGGCGTTCGGACAGAACTGGAACCCGGCTTCGGGTGCTGACTTGCTCGATGTGCTGCAAACACAGCGTGGTGCTTTTGCTAGGATCGTGTGGCGTAGCGTAGGGGCGCTCCAGTGGGCTCTTTGGACTATCCGCATCAAAATTACTATTGAGAAGAAATTCCCCTCCCACCCAGTTGATGTGATATTCAAATGCCACCTATTTCTTGAGGTGTGGCAACCTTTGGGGAAGGAGTGTAACGCTGAGATCATGCAGGAGGTTATGGGGCGGATCAAAAGCATTCAGATGGTTGCTCGACACGACACGACGCCCCTTTGATCATCTTTTGGAGTCCTTGTTCGTTGGCCGAAGGCTGACACCAGCTATCTGAAGGAAATATGCCCTAGAGGCAATAATAAAGTATTATATATTTCCTTATATCATGATAAATGTTTATTATTCATGCTAGAATTGTATTAACCGGAAACATAATACATGTGTGAATACATAGACAAACAGAGTGTCACTAGTATGCCTCTACTTGACTAGCTCGTTAATCAAAGATGATTATGTTTCCTAGCCATAGACATGAGTTGTCATTTGCTTAACGGGATCACCTCATTAGGAGAATGACGTGATTGACATGACCCGTTACGTTAGCTTAGCACCCGATCGTTTAGTATGTTGCTATTGCTCTCTTCATGACTTATACATGTTCCTATGACTATGAGATTATGCAACTCCCGTTTACCGGAGGAACACTTTGTGTTCTACCAAACGTCACAACGTAAATGGGTGATTATAAAGGTGCTCTACAAGTGTCTCCAAAGGTACTTGTTGGTTTGGCGTATTTCGAGATTAGGATTTGTCACTCCGATTGTCGGAGAGGTATCTCTGGGCCCACTCGGTAATGCACATCACTATAAGCCTTGCAAGCATTGTGACTAATGAGTTAGTTGCGGGATGATGTATTATGGAACGAGTAAAGAGACTTGCCGTTAATGAAATTGAACTAGGTATCGAGATACCGACGATCGAATCTCGGGCAAGTAACATATCGATGACAAAGGGAACAACGTATGTTGTTATGCGGTCTGACCGATAAAGATCTTCGTAGAATATGTGGGAGCCAATATGGGCATCCAGGTCCCGCTATTGGTTATTGACCGGAGAGGTGTCTCGGTCATGTCTACATAGTTCTCGAACCCGAAGGGTCCGCACGCTTAAAGTTACGATGACAGTTATATTATGAGTTTATATGTTTTGATGTACCGAAGGTTGTTCGGAGTCCCGGATGTGATCACGGACATGACGAAGAGTCTCGAAATGGTCGAGACATAAAGATTGATATATTGGACGACTATATTCGGACACCGGAAGTGTACCGGAGAAGTTTCGGATTAAACCGGAGTGCCGGAGGGTTACCGAAACCCCGCGGGGAAGTATTAGGCCTTAGTGGGCCTTGAGGGGAGAGAGAGGGCAGCAGCCAGGAGGTGGCGCGCCCCTCCCAGGAGGAGTCCTAGTTGGACTAGGAGAGGGGGGCGCAGCCCCCTTTCCCTCTCCCTCTCCCTCTCTTTCCTTCCCCCCCCTCTTTTCCTAGTAGGACTAGGAAAGGGGAGTCCTACTCCTACTAGGAGGAGGACTCCCCTCCTCTCCTTGGCGCGCCTAGGGGCAGCCGGCCTCCCCCTTGCTCCTTTATATACGGGGCCAGGGGGCACCTCTATACACACTTGATATACGATATTTTAGCCGTGTGCGGTGCCCCCCTCCACCAGATTACACCTCGATAATACCGTTGCGGAGCTTAGGCGAAGCCCTGCATCGGTAGAACATCATCATCGTCACCACGCCGTCGTGCTGACGAAACACTCCCTCAACACTCGGCTGGATCGGAGTTCGAGGGACGTCATCGAGCTGAACGTGTGTAGAGCTCGGAGGTGCCGTACGTTCGGTGCTTGATCGGTCGGATCGTGAAGACGTACGACTACATCAACCGCGTTGTGATAACGCTTCCACTGTCGGTCTACGAGGGTACGTGGACAACACTCTCCCCTCTCGTTGCTATGCATCACCATGATCTTGCGTGTGCGTAGGAAATTTTTGAAATTACTACGTTCCCCAACAGTGGCATCCGAGCCTGGTTTTATGCGTTGATGCTATGCACGAGTAGAACACAAGTGAGTTGTGGGCGATATAAGTCATACTGCTTACCAGCATGTCATACTTTGGTTCAGCGGTATTGTGAGATGAAGCGGCCCGGACCGACATTACGGGTACGCTTACGCGAGACTGGTTTCACCGTTGCGAGCACTCGTTGCTTAAAGGTGACTGGCGGGTGTCTGTCTCTCTCACTTTAGTTGAACCGAGTGTGGCTACGCCCGGTCCTTGCGAAGGTTAAAACAGCACCAACTTGACAAACTATCGTTGTGGTTTTGATGCGTAGGTAAGAACGGTTCTTGCTAAGCCCGTAGCAGCCACATAAAATATGCAACAACAAAGTAGAGGACGTCTAACTTGTTTTTGCAGGGCATGTTGTGATGTGATATGGTCAAGACATGATGTGATATAATTTGTCGTATGAGATGATCATGTTTTGTAACCGAGTTATCGGCAACTGGCAGGAGCCATATGGTTGTCGCTTTATTGTTTGAGATGCAATCGCCATGTAATAGTTTTACTTTATCACTAAGCGGTAGCGATAGTCGTAAAAGCAATAAGTTGGCGAGACGACAACGATACTACGATGGAGATCAAGGTGTCGCGCCGGTGATGATGGTGATCATGATGGTGCTTCGGAGATGGAGATCACGAGCACGGTGCTTCGGAGATGGAGATCACAAGCACAAGATGATGATGGCCATATCATATCACTTATATTGATTGCATGTGATGTTAATCCTTTATGCATCTTATCTTGCTTTGATTGACGGTAGCATTATAAGATGATCTCTCACTAAAATTTCAAGATAAAAGTGTTCTCCCTGAGTATGCACCGTTGCAAAAGTTCTTCGTGCTGAGACACCACGTGTTAATCGGGTGTGATAGGCTCTACGTTCAAATACAACGGGTGCAAAACAGTTGCACACGCGGAATACTCAGGTTAAACTTGACGAGCCTAGCATATACAGATATGGCCTCGGAACACAGAGACCGAAAGGTCGAGCGTGAATCATATAGTAGATATGATCAACATAGTGATGTTCACCATTGAAACTACTCCATCTCACGTGTTAATCGGACATGGTTTAGTTGCTTTGGATCACGTAATCACTTAGATGATTAGAGGGATGTCTATCTAAGTGGGAGTTCTTAAGTAATATGATTAATTGAACTTAAATTTATCATGAACTTAGTACCTGATAGTATCTTGCTTGTCTATGTTAATTGTAGATAAATGGCCCGTGCTGTTGTTCCGTTGAATTTTAATGGGTTCCTTGAGAAAGCTAAGTTGAAAGATGATGGTAGCAATTACACGGACTGGGTCCGTAACTTGAGGATTATCCTCATTGCTGCACAGAAGAATTACGTCCTAGAAGCACCGCTAGGTGCCAGGCCTCCTACAAGAGCAACACCAGAAGTTATGAACGTCTGGCAGAGCAAAGCTGATGACTACTCGATAGTTCAGTGTGCCATGCTTTACGGCTTAGAACCGGGTCTTCAACGACGTTTTGAACGTCATGGAGCATATGAGATGTTCCAGGAGTTGAAGTTAATATTTCAAGCAAATGCCCGGATTGAGAGATATGAAGTCTCCAATAAGTTCTATAGCTGCAAGATGGAAGAAAATAGTTCTGTCAGTGAGCATATACTCAGAATGTCTGGGTATAATAATCACTTGATTCAACTGGGAGTTCAACTTCCGGATGATTGCGTCATTGACAGAATTCTTCAATCACTGCCACCAAGCTACAAGAGCTTCGTGATGAACTATAACATGCAAGGGATGAATAAGACAATTCCCGAGCTCTTCGCAATGCTGAAGGCAGCGAAGGTAGAAATCAAAAAGGAGCATCAAGTGTTGATGGTCAGTAAAACCACTAGTTTCAAGAAAAAGGGCAAAGGGAAGAAGAAGGGGAACTTCAGGAGGAATAGCAAGAAAGTTGCTGTTCAGGAGAAGAAACCCAAGTCTGGACCTGAGCCTGAAACTGAGTGCTTCTACTGCAAGCAGACTGGTCACTGGAAGCGGAACTGCCCCAAGTATTTGGCGGATAAGAAGGATGGCAAGGTTAACAAAGGTATATGTGATATACATGTTATTGATGTGTACCTTACTAATGCTCGCAGTAGCACCTGGGTATTTGATACTGGTTCTGTTGCTAATATTTGCAACTCGAAACAGGGGCTATGGATTAAGCGAAGATTGGCTAAGGACGAGGTGACGATGTGCGTGGGAAATGGTTCCAAAGTCGATGTGATCGCCGTCGGCACGCTACCTCTACATCTACCTTCGGGATTAGTTTTAGACCTAAATAATTGTTATTGGTGCCAGCGTTGAGCATGAACATTATATCTGGATCTTGTTTAATGCGAGACGGTTATTCATTTAAATCAGAGAATAATGGTTGTTCTATTTATATGAATAATATCTTTTATGGTCATGCACCCTTGAAGAGTGGTCTATTTTTAATGAATCTCGATAGTAGTGACACACATATTCATAATGTCGAAGCAAAAAGATGCAGAGTTGATAATGACAGTGCAACTTATTTGTGGCACTGCCGTTTAGGTCATATCGGTGTAAAGCGCATGAAGAAACTCCATGCTGATGGACTTTTGGAATCACTTGATTATGAATCACTTGGTACTTGCAAACCGTGCCTCATGGGCAAGATGACAAAAACACTGTTCTCCGGAACTATGGAGAGAGCAACAAATTTGTTGGAAATCATACATACAGATGTATATGGTCCGATGAATATTGAGGCTCGTGGCGGATATCGTTATTTTCTCACCTTCACAGATGATTTGAGCAGATATGGGTATATCTACTTAATGAAACATAAGTCTGAAACATTTGAAATGTTCAAAGAATTTCAGAGTGAAGTTGAAAATCATCGTAACAAGAAAATAAAATTCCTACGATCTGATCGTGGAGGAGAATATTTGAGTTACGAGTTTGGCCTACATTTGAAACAATGCGGAATAGTTTCGCAACTCACGCCACCGGGAACACCACAGCGTAATGGTGTGTCCGAACGTCGTAATCGTACTTTATTAGATATGGTGCGATCTATGATGTCTCTTACTGATTTACCGATATCGTTTTGGGGTTATGCTCTAGAGACGGCTGCATTCACTCTAAATAGGGCACTGTCGAAATCCGTTGAAATGACACCTTATGAACTATGGTTTGGCAAGAAACCAAAGTTGTCGTATCTTAAAGTTTGGGGTTGCGATGCTTATGTGAAGAAACTTCAACCTGATAAGCTCGAACCTAAATCGGAGAAATGTGTCTTCATAGGATACCCAAAGGAGACTGTTGGGTACACCTTCTATCACAGATCCGAAGGCAAGATATTCGTTGCTAGGAATGGATCCTTTCTAGAGAAGGGGTTTCTCTCGAAAGATGTGAGTGGGAGGAAAGTAGAACTTGATGAGGTAACTGTACCTGCTCCCTTATTGGAAAGTAGATCATCGCAGAAATCAGTTTCTGCGACACCTACACCAAGTAGTGAGGAAGTTAATGATAATGATCATGAAACTTCAGATCAAGTTATTACTGAACCTCGTAGGTCAACTAGATCAAGATCCGCACCAGAGTGGTACGGTAATCCTGTTCTGGAGGTCATGTTACTAGACCATGACGAACCTACAAACTATGAAGAAGCGATGGTGAGCCCAGATTCCGCAAAATGGCTTGAAGCCATGAAATCCGAGATGGGATCCATGTATGAGAACAAAGTATGGACTTTAGTTGACTTGCCCGATGGTCGGCAAGCCATTGAAAACAAATGGATCTTCAAGAAGAAGACTGACGCTGATGGTAATGTTACCGTCTATAAAGCTCGACTTGTTGCGAAAGGTTTTCGACAAGTTCAAGGGATTGACTACGATGATACCTTCTCACCCGTAGCGATGCTTAAGTCTGTCCGAATCATGTTAGCAATTGCCGCATTTTATGATTATGAAATTTGGCAAATGGATGTCAAAACTGCATTCCTGAATGGATTTCTGGAAGAAGAGTTGTATATGATGCAACCGGAAGGTTTTGTCGATCCAAAGGGAGCTAACAAAGTGTGCAAGCTCCAGCGATCCATTTATGGACTGGTGCAAGCATCTCGGAGTTGGAATAAACGCTTTTATAGTGTGATCAAAGCATTTGGTTTTATACAGACTTTTGGAGAAGTCTGTATTTACAAGAAAGTGAGTGGGAGCTCGATAGCATTTCTGATATTATATGTGGATGACATATTACTGATTGGAAATGATATAGAATTTCTGGATAGCATAAAGGGATACTTGAACAAGAGTTTTTCAATGAAAGACCTCGGTGAAGTTGCATATATATTAGGCATTAAGATCTATAGAGATAGATCAAGACGCTTAATTGGACTTTCACAAAGCACATACCTTGACAAAGTTTTGAAGAAGTTCAAAATGGATCAAGCAAAGAAAGGGTTCTTGCCTGTACTGCAAGGTGTGAGATTGAGTAAGACTCAATGCCCGACCACTGCAGAAGATAGAGAGAAGATGAAAGATGTTCCCTATGCTTCAGCCATAGGCTCTATCATGTATGCAATGATGTGTACCAGACCTGATGTGTCCCTTGCTATAAGTTTAGCAGGGAGGTACCAAAGTAATCCAGGAGTGGATCACTGGACAGCGGTCAAGAACATCCTGAAATACCTGAAAAGAACTAAGGATATGTTTCTCGTTTATGGAGGTGACAAAGAGCTCATCGTAAGTGGTTACGTTGATGCAAGCTTTGACACTGATCCGGACGATTCGAAATCGCAAACCGGATACGTATTTACATTGAACGGTGGAGCTGTCAGTTGGTGCAGTTCTAAGCAAAGTGTCGTGGCGGGATCTACGTGTGAAGCGGAATACATAGCTGCTTCGGAAGCAGCAAATGAAGGAGTCTGGATGAAGGAGTTCATATCCGATCTAGGTGTCATACCTAGTACATCGGGACCAATGAAAATCTTTTGTGACAATACTGGTGCAATTGCCTTAGCAAAGGAATCCAGATTTCACAAGAGAACCAAGCACATCAGAAGACGCTTCAATTCCATCCGGGATTTAGTCCAGATGGGAGACATAGAAATTTGCAAGATACATATGGATCTGAATGTTGCAGACCCGTTGACTAAGCCTCTTCCACGAGCAAAACATGATCAACACCAAGACTCCATGGGTGTAAGAATCATTACTATGTAATCTAGATTATTGACTCTAGTGCAAGTGGGAGACTGAAGGAAATATGCCCTAGAGGCAATAATAAAGTATTATATATTTCCTTATATCATGATAAATGTTTATTATTCATGCTAGAATTGTATTAACCGGAAACATAATACACGTGTGAATACATAGACAAACAGAGTGTCACTAGTATGCCTCTACTTGACTAGCTCGTTAATCAAAGATGGTTATGTTTCCTAGCCATAGACATGAGTTGTCATTTGATTAACGGGATCACCTCATTAGGAGAATGATGTGATTGACATGACCCATTACGTTAGCTTAGCACCCGATCGTTTAGTATGTTGCTATTGCTCTCTTCATGACCTATACATGTTCCTATGACTATGAGATTATGCAACTCCCGTTTACCGGAGGAACACTTTGTGTGCTACCAAACGTCACAACGTAAATGGGTGATTATAAAGGTGCTCTACAGGTGTCTCCAAAGGTACTTGTTGGGTTGGCGTATTTCGAGATTAGGATTTGTCACTCCGATTGTCGAAGAGGTATCTCTGGGCCCACTCGGTAATGCACATCACTATAAGCCTTGCAAGCATTGTGACTAATGAGTTAGTTGCGGGATGATGTATTATGGAACGAGTAAAGAGACTTGGCGGTAACGAGATTGAACTATCGAGATACTGACGATCGAATCTCGGGCAAGTAACATACCGATGACAAAGGGAACAACGTATGTTGTTATGCGGTCTGACCGATAAAGATCTTCGTAGAATATGTGGGAGCCAATATGGGCATCCAGGTCTGCTATTGGTTATTGACCGGAGAGGTGTCTCGGTCATGTCTACATAGTTCTCGAACCCGAAGGGTCCGCACGCTTAAAGTTACGATGACAGTTATATTATGAGTTTATATGTTTTGATGTACCGAAGGTTGTTCGGAGTCCCGGATGTGATCACGGACATGACGAGGAGTCTCGAAATGGTCGAGACATAAAGATTGATATATTGGACGACTATATTCGGACATCGGAAGTGTACCAGAGAAGTTTCGGATTAAACCGGAGTGCCGGAGGGTTACCGGAACCCCGCGGGGAAGTATTGGGCCTTAGTGGGCCTTGAGGGGAGAGAGAGGGCAGCAGCCAGGAGGTGGCGCGCCCCCTCCCAGGAGGAGTCCTAGTTGGACTAGGAGAGGGGGGCGCAGCCCCCTTTCCCTCTCCCTCTCCCTCTCTTTCCTTCCCCCCTCTTTTCCTAGTAGGACTAGGAAAGGGGAGTCCTACTCCTACTAGGAGGAGGACTCCCCTCCTCTCCTTGGCGCGCCTAGGGGCAGCCGGCCTCCCCCTTGCTCCTTTATATACGGGGGCAGGGGGCACCTCTATACACACTTGATATACGATATTTTAGCCGTGTGCGGTGACCCCCTCCACCAGATTACACCTCGATAATACCGTTGCGGAGCTTAGGCGAAGCCCTGCGTCGGTAGAACATCATCATCGTCACCACGTCGTCGTGCTGACGAAACTCTCCCTCAACACTCGGCTGGATCGGAGTTCGAGGGACGTCATCGAGCTGAACGTGTGTAGAGCTCGGAGGTGTCGTACGTTCGGTGCTTGATCGGTCGGATCGTGAAGACGTACGACTACATCAACCGCGTTGTGATAACGCTTCCGCTGTCGGTCTACGAGGGTACGTGGACAACACTCTCCCCTCTCGTTGCTATGCATCACCATGATCTTGCGTGTGCGTAGGAAATTTTTGAAATTACTACGTTCCCCAACACTATCTAATTTGCTTTCTATCTTATGTCGGCCTGGGAGCCATGGTGCCTGTAATGCCTTGGTTGTACTATTTCGTATGGTCTGTTTTGAACTATTTGTGTTTGTTGGATGATGTATGTTGGGCTTTATTAATTTAAAGCCGGATGCTTCTTGCGTCTTCGTTCTAAAAAAGAGTATGCTATTTTGTAATTCATCTAGATAGTGCTTTTTAGGTGGCTTCTGTACGATTTTCAATGACTACTGCAGATGTCATTGGGATAGTAACGGTAAATCACCTATCATGGCAGTTGATGTTAAAGCCTGACCGACTCATAAAACATATCATGGCAGTTGATGTTAAAGCCCGACCGACTCCTAAAACCTGTCATGGCGGTTGATGTTAAAGCCCGACCGACTCCTAAAAGGCGACCTTGCATATCATAGATACAAGGTCCGGTTTGTTTTCCCATGCTATCATTAGTTCATTACAACTTCCGTATGTGTCGTGGGCGGTTTTTTCTTTAATCATGCAATAATGTTGATTGATGAAGACTAAACCATGCTGCTATGTTGCATAGGGGCATAGCTCTAGTGTCTCTTTGGAATGAGAATGCCGCACATACGGAAGATCTTAATGTGAACAAAATGATAAAAATGGTGTCAAAGAAAGGGTGGTTTCTTTGATTATGGCTGCACATTCAGAAAGCCCGAATGTCTTATTATGTATTCTCTGTTGTTACTTTGTACTAATGTTTTGCCCTTGTTGATAGTAACTCAATGCTAACTCTTTCTTTGGTGCTTTTATTACAATGTTACTAAGTCTGTCCTCTAGCTATGGTTCATGCTCAACATAGGTAATGCAGATGTTTTTGCTTGATCTGTGCAACAGTTAGACTTCCGTATAAAGTCTTTTTGCCTACCATCTATGATGTGACCTGACCGGCGACGTGATGGGCAGGTTTCATGATACTCTGCATCATGTTCAGCTGATCGCCAAGAAAGGCTGCCAATTTGAATCCAACCAAATGGAAATGAGGACCGTGGCGGAACTGTCCACTATGAGTACTCATGTGGCCATGATATTTTCTTTTTCTTACATGATTTCTGTAACATTTGATGTGCATTTATAGATGTGCTTTCCAGGGAAAAAATATTTAGGTGGACAGCCTGCAAATTAAGTTCAAACCAACCAGAACTACTGGTTTCTATCATACGACGAATGTACCCGTAAATCGATACTGGGGGCTAATGCTTATATGTGTACCAAGGACAAAAACCATTTAAGAGACCAGACACTAACCGTCACGTCATACTTAAGGTCTTGAATTAGCCGATAAGGCTACAAACATTGCTTGTTTTCACCATGTTTCCTCCTCCTTTAGGCTATCTACTTATGCGGTAGCTGCCGTGTATCTAGGGCCGGCCTCGAAGATGAAGACTTGTGCGTTAATCCAACAAAACTGATGCATACGCCATGACCGCTATGATTTCATCACTAGGAAGGTGATGATGGAGGAGACGAGGGAGCTAGGACGAGATAGATCATAGCTAGAGCATACCTGTTGCTGTTTGGTTGTTAGCTGCTGGGGTAGAATCTAGCTAGCTAAGGTTTGTTCAATGAGATACTCCATCCGTTTCTAAATATAAGGCCTTCTAGAGATTTCAATATGGACTATGTACGAAGTATATAGATATATTTTAGAGTATATATTCACTCATTTTGCTCCGTATGTAGTCCTTATTGGAATCTATAAAAGGCCTTATATAGGTACTGTATTTGGTGTGTGCGTGTGTTCACTGATTGTATGTGTGTGTTTGATCTATGCCACCGTTGCTAGCTTCATCCTTGGAGCGAGCTAATGAACATGTAAACCTTGAACATATCATTTAGTATATTCAAGAACAAATTAATACAACCATCCCAGACATGCTTAATTGTTATACTATGAACAAGTGCCATGTCTAGATGTATACTACCACAACAATTAAATTAGTATTGCCACTTTAGATTGAGAATTGCATGCATGTATCGGTAGAAAAATACCACTTCCGGTCCCGGTCCAGGTAGCCGTCGCAGTCGCAGTCGCTGTCGCAGCATGATGACTAATATTTCAATGAAGGCCTGGTAAAGACAGGAAAGCTCCAGCTAGCTCCTGATTGATAGTTAAAAGAGGAGCATAGGTGTTGGTATGTTTGTCCATAAACAAAACGAATATTGTCAGTCGATGAATAATATGCTTGTTTGTTGCTGTAGAAACTATATTAAAATCAGGCCAGTGTGAGCAATAAACACTAGACATATACATAGTAGAAGAGCTGAGATCACATATAGTAGTAGTAGTAGTGGTGGGCGAGATGTTGTTGTTGTTGTAGCACCCCGCCCGTTAGTGGGGGGCGAGATGTGTTGTGTGGTGGTTTAGTGCTACTTTGAGTACATGGATAGCTTAGAAAGAGTTTGACCAGCATATATACCCTTGTGGTCCAAACGTAGCACCTCCGGGTTAACCCTTTTACAAGAAATGAGGACGAAAGTGTAAGAGAGGTGCTCTATATGCGTGATCCCGCCTCACAGGTGGGCATGTTATTGAGCGAATTTGAGTTGGTGTGTTGTTACATTGTTGCTGAGGAGTGGCTTTAATTTTGCCAAAGCAAGCATGGGAACATACTATATGCAAAAGGTGTGCACCTACTTTGTTTTGTTATTAGCATTACCAACACTAAACTGCATGCATGGGAAATCATCTCAGTGGGGAAGGAGATGGTGGCTGTGTGTTTTGATTAGCACTTGGCACCATGCCACCATGGTGGTTGGTGCAGCCATTAAGACAAGACAGGTGGCAGCGACTAGCTAGCGTGTTGCTATGGGAAGTGGCAGATAATCGCATCCTCAATTTGGAGTGGTCTTATTCGCTATTGCATATCTTCAAAACTTCAAATGTGGATCAGATTAACTATATATAGGGGCCATGACGCATAGCACCTGCCAGTAGCAGGCATGATCCAGCGTCGTCTACGCATGAGTCGTTGTGCGTAGCACCTGCCAGCGACACATCCATACCACTCGCCGTGCGTAGCACCTCTTGAGCCGGATCGAACCCGTCATTGTAGTAACATGCACGTACGCGTCAGGGTCTCAGATGCGGCCGATAAGTGTGACAACGGCTGAATCGTGTGGCCGTGTCAAAGGTTGTTACTCGTGGCCTTATTGCCGGCTACTGGAGAGAAAATAGCAGAGCAGGCAGGTAGTACAGTGTGTGTGTGTCTATCTCTATTAAAGGTTGTAATCAGCTGTGTGCGTAAAGTGAGAAGAAATACAGAAAAGTGGCACAAGTTGTGTGCGGTGCCAAGCCCCTATGTGTTTGTGTGATTCTTTTTCTTCCTCGGACTGTTCCAACACTTTTTACATCTTTGACATGGATGTTAATTAGTATTTTGAACAAGAATAGTTCTAGTCTAGATTGTGGCAAGAGCAAGCATGTGTAGGTACCTGTCGTGGCATCAAGACAAGAAGCTCCAAAAATCTAACCCATGGATCTGCACCTCCAGATGAAAGAATTTGCTAGCTGCTATACCACCTAGGTAGACGAGAGTAGGAATTAGTTGTCTCAGTCAAGGCATAATGTACCGCGAGTAATTAACATGCCCTTGATGAAAAAATACGATAAATAAATAGCAGGATAATTAACATGTGGTTTCTAGTAAGTAGTTGTGTCTCTGCATGAGCAAACACTAGCTGGGCGTAGATGCATAATGTACTACGAGCAATTAACATCAGATGTATAAAGCAGGAGAATTAATCATACACCATAGTAGTACCTTACTTTGCGGCACACAAATCTTGCTTGCGCCAGGAGAAAAATGTTGATATGAAGGAGGAGAGGGGCGATGAACGAACCACCAGGGATATTGGGGAGCAGTGAACCAGCTAGCTATGGCATGGTATGTAGTGAGTGCAGCGCCTGTATTTTTTGGCTTTGCTTTATGAGATGGTCCATTCCTTGCTTGAGGCTGGAGCAAAGATGGAATTGCAGCCATGCCTCTCTGCTTCTTTGCTTCTTCCTTTTCCTTTCTCTTTGAAATAAAGCAAGGGTGGGGCAGGCCCTAGACTTTGGATCGGATTCCATTTAATTCCCATAATACAAATCATGCGTGAGTACTAATTACAACTCACTTCATTCCACAAAGTAGTGCATCTTTGGTTTTTCAAAAGTCAAACGTGTCTGTATTTGATCAAGTTTACATAATAAACTATTAACATCAAAACATACTGAATAAAGAAAATATAAAAGTACACTTCAAGATGAATCTAACGGTACTAATTTTGGATTTTGGATTTTGGTATTTTCTCTATAATATTGGTCAAACATAGACATGTTTGACTTTCAGAAAACAAAATATGCACTCCATGGTGGAACAGAGGGAGTGCAACTTTGTGTGCTCTAGTCAGGCCTGGGAATGTATGTATGTATGTATGTATGGTGACATCAGCTTGGTTTTTGCCGGCATAATCAAGCGGCATGGTAGTGTACGTACAGTGGTACTCAACAAACTCCCATGGACATGTCATGGAGTGATGGTGTCTAGGGTTACATAGGTAGTTTTCCATTGCCCTATACTGTATATACTAATATCAATGCAACGCTCACTGTGAGCAGCAAGTCTTGTCAGCAGAAATATCTTCCTTCTCCCTCGCTCGCACCCAGATCCTGCTGCCGGCGAGCTCCCTGTGGACATGCATCTCGGCCGTCATAGTGGCCTCTGTCATCTTTACATTCACCGCCACCAACAGTCGTCGGCGCCGCCATCGGCACTCCTGAAGATCAATCTTGCATGTAAGTAGAACGGGAATAGCCTCACGTTATCCTCTCCTGACGAGCAGTAGCCGCCACCTCTGCTTCTTCCTCGGAGCACCAATCCTAGTAGCCCAGATCTGAGGGAACTTTAGTGAAACCATGGGAGCAGAGGAAGAGAGGGAGACGAGCAGTGGATGAATGAAATGGAGTAGGGGATGCTCACGAGTGGAATGGTGGACGTGGATTTTTAGAACATCTGCACCCGGGCCCTGCTATCCTGGCTGTCCAATATTGCTTTAAGATCTGTGCAACATAACTAACTTTCTATATGAAATTTTCTCTTTTTTGCTTCTCTCACATAGAACATGTCTTGAAGTCCAAACCTTTGCAGCGTGGCAAAGCTTTCTATCTAGAATCTAGGATAAATCTTTCAGAATTTTTTGTCAAACATAAATATACAAAAACTGATTTTTTTAATCTAAAAAAAATCATAATTTTTATATTTATATTTGACCAAAAAATCTGAAACATTTATCCTAGATTCTAGATAGAAAACTTTGCCACGCTGCAAAGATTTAAACTTCAAAACATGTTTTATGCGAGAGACACAAAAAAGAGAAATGTGTTTGCATGAATCGCGATGCGCAGAATGGATGGCTAGATAGGGAGGGCCTGGGTGCAGGTGTTCTATTATATGTTTTCGGTGAATGGTGGAGGACAAGAAATAGGACGGGGGCAGAGAAAGGAAGACGGGCAAGGAATACGACTGAGCTCACGATGTGGGACCGTGTGAGACGGGGAGAATTCTTCCCATGTCCAGGGGTCGGGGTGAGGAGCCTAGGGATTTCAGGGGGTTCGGGCCAAAAATCTCTCTTCCGTGATGTCCCCAAATGGATCGTTACGAAAACCGGGGTGGAGATTTCAAGTGGGTGTTGCACCCAGGAAAAGAACGGGGATCCCCTGCAACCAAACAAGTCCTAAGAGTTTTTTCGGCATTATACTAGTGTTAAAAACGCTGTTAAATTATAGGACGGAAGATGTTGCAATTAAATGGGCGGTTCTAGGCGCCGGAGCACTGGCGCAAGTTTCGGCCGGTCAAGTCCTGTGCGGCCGATATGGAAAATTCCAACCGTCACATCCAGCCTCCCACTTCGTCCCCAACCTCCAGCTCCCACATGCCTTTGACTTTCCCCAAAAAAAATCAGACCAACTCCCCCGTGTGGGGAGAGGACAAGGCAGCTAGCGCCGTCGACGCCATCCATGGACGTGGAGGGGACCACCCACTGCCGGTGAGTTCGCAGTGGTCCGTCGACCTCAGCTGGAGCAAAAAAATATCAGCAAACAAAGAAAGTCCGATGGTCCATTGAAGCAAAAACAATGTTGCCTCCCTAAGAATTTAGTGATAAAAAATACAAGCAACACTCTTCAACTGCTTTGTCATGCTTGTTTATGCACCCAACAATTTCTCTAGCCTCTTCTTTGAGCAAAAGATTCCAATCATAATTAATAGAAGCAGAATAAAGAAAAAAATGGGAATCATCCACCTTCTCGCTAATTCCTGGGTTGAGCCGAAGCCTTCCTCGAAATGTCCACAACACTATACCGATGCCGAATGCAAACCATTTAGGATATGATTTCCCAGCCACGACCCGAACAGCCCCCCCCCCCCCCCAAGGCCCCCGCGTCGCTCCCGCAGGGGCGACTCGGGCGGCTCAAACCCTAGCCCGCGGGGGCTCCCTCCCCCTTTTCCTCTCCCTAGTTGCCGCCGGAGGGGGTCGCCGGAGCGCCGCGCGGCCGCCGGGGATGGTGGCGGCGAGGATCTGGTCGCTCCGCCCCTGTGGAGGATCTCGGAGCCGAGGTGGCGACCTCGGGCGGTGGTGCTGCGTCGTCCTCAGCAAACGGCGGCAGCAGGTGCTGGCCGTCCATCTCGGCCGTGCGGGCGGCGCGGTGACGGCGGGCGATGGTTGTGGTGCGCGTTGGCTTCGGGGCACCCGCATCAGATCTGAAGGCATCTTCCTCTTCAACCTCTTGTCACCCTCGTCTCAGATCCGTTCTCCGGTGGCCTCCGGCACCGTAGCCGTGTCTCCTCTCGAGGTGGGGGTTGGGAGAGGGGACCGAGAAATCCGTGGCTGGCTATGCCGGCCTGCCGGCGGCGACGTCCATGGGCGCCATACCCTACCTGTA
Organism: Triticum aestivum; assembly: GCF_018294505.1. Taxonomy (NCBI): domain Eukaryota; kingdom Viridiplantae; phylum Streptophyta; class Magnoliopsida; order Poales; family Poaceae; genus Triticum; species Triticum aestivum. The sequence continues at coordinate 462,824 of NC_057799.1, read as the reverse complement.
GGCGCTGGTAAAAATGCCCCCTTTCCCCCTCCTCTTCCTCCCGTGTTGCTCGTGGACCAGGTGAAAACCCAAATCCCTCGGGATTGGGCGGCAGCGACGCCGTGGGCGCCGTCACCCTCAAGGGGGTGCCGTCTTTGGTGAGCTCTGGGAGAAGTGTGCTTGTTTCGGTTGGGGGTTGCTCGGTCTTCATCAGCCTTGCCGTGTAGCTTGCTTCTCCTCGTGTGCAGATATCATGTATTGTCGATGCTTTCCTTGGATGAGCTCCAAGTAGTTTGGCGGCGGTGTCCTGGTGTGGTCTTCCGGTTGGCAACGGCGTCGGTCACTCTTTAGCCCTCGGGTGGGCGTCTCCACCTTTCGACGGATCAGCGTCCTTCGTGCCAGGGCGAGGGGGCAGGGAGCCCCCTTCTGAGGTGGAGGAGGGCGACATCGACGGCCAAAGCCCATGGAGCTGACAACGGAGCTCCTCCAACTACTGTTTGGTTCTTCCCCAAGCTTTGCTGGTGCCCTGCGTGGTGTTCTGCTCGCTGTGGAGGGCTTCTTCGACTTCTAGCTGGACTTGTGCTTTAGTTTCCATATATTTGCTAGTAGTTTGTAGTAGCCTAATAGCTTTTACACAGCACCATGTATCGGCTTGCTGTTTTGTTCTTTGTTTCCTTTATTTGTTCGTTGTAATCCTGGCCAGTTGATGACTTTGTTAATTTAAAGCCGGGCTCTTCTTGAGCCTTTGTTCTAAAAAGAATGCAAACCATTTATCAGGCCGGGGAATCCCCAAATCCGTCAAGTCAATTGTGTTGTCGCTCCCATTATCGAAGACCACTAAACATTTGCGCCCCCCAAGGACCTGAAGGATCTCTCTTCCAATGAATCCTATTTCAGCTCTTGAACCTTCATCCACACAGCGGAAATCATCTGCTTCATCTTGCCTATAAAAATTATCCATCACCCGACGAGGAAGCTTTAGTTCTTGTGCGATTGTCCTCTAGAGCGCTCTTCGGCTTTTCCACCTCGAGCAATCGACGTGGACGATCTTGTCAAATTTCTTCAACAGAGATGGCGGAGGGTCTTGAGAGTTAGAAGATGAATAGTGCTCCACACACACTTGTATATTTCTCAGAGAGGATTACAGGTACATATATAGCCGGCTCCCTCTACACTCCCGCAGTCATAGGCACGCAGGCCTTGTGCGCGGAGTGGGAGTTGAGGATCCTAAAGACTAGGACTAACTACAATAGATTACAATGGTACAATCGGTTAACACCCCCCCCCCCCCCCCCCCCGCAGTGGGAACGCCGCCTGGCCGGACGTTCAGATGAAGTCGAGATCAATCTCGACATGTTTGGTCCGCTGGTGTTGCACGGGGTTGGTGGAGAGGTACGTGGCGCTGATGTTGTCGCAGTAGATGATGGTGGCGTGCGGCGGTGGACGATGAAGCTCGTGGAGGAGTTGGCGCAGCCAGGTGGTCTCGGCGGCGCAGTTCGCGACGGCTCTATATTCTGCTTGAGCACTTGATCGAGAAACAGTGGGATGACGCTTCGAAGACCAGGACACGAGATTGGGCCCAAGGAATATGCAGAAACCCAACGTGGATTTGCGTGTGTCAGGGCATCCGGCCCAATCAGCATCGGAATAGGCAAGCAGGTCCTGAGAAGGAGAACGGTAGAACTGCAGGCCATAGTGGGAGGTGCCTTGGAGATATCAGAGTATGCGTTTGACAAGGGTGAGATGCGAGGTGCGGGGCGCGTGCATGAAGAGACACGCCTGTTGAACGGCATAGGAAATATCAGGCCGAGTTAGGGTAAGGTACTGCAGGGCGCCGGCGAGGCTTCTGTAGTGTGTGGGATTGGAGAGAGGGTCTCCATCGAAGGCGGAGGGTTTGGCCTTGGTGTCAATGGGAGTCGAGATCGGGTTGCAATTTAACATGTTGGCTCGATCTAAGATCTCGAGGAGGTACTGTTGTTGGGAGAGAAAAAGGCCAGAGGAGGTGCGAGTTACGTTGACACCAAGAAAATGATGGATGTCACCGAGATCGGACATGGCAAATTCAGCCTTGAGAGCGGTGATGACAGAGGACAGGGTGGAAGAGTTGTTGGCGGTGAGAATAATGTCATCTACGTAGAGAAGTAAGTAAGCCGTGGAAGAGCCGCATTGCAAGATGAAGAGGGAAGTGTCACACCGAGAGGAGACAAAATCCAAGGATAGGATGAAGGACCTGAACCGTAGAAAGCAGGTACGGGGAGCTTGCTTGAGGCCGTAGAGGGACTTTTGGAGGAGAGAAACATGGTTGGGGTGGGAAGGATCCATGAACCCAGCCGGTTGGGCACAGTAGACTGTCTCACGGAGATCGCCGTGTAGAAATGCGTTTTTGACATCAAGTTGGTGAATGGGCCAAGCGTGCGCGGTGGCAATGCTGAGGACGAACCGAATCGTGGCCGGCTTCACCACTGGACTGAATGTCTCCGTGTAGTCAACCCCTTCCTGTTGCGTGAACCCTCGAAGAACCCACCGCGCCTTGTAACATGCCAAGGAGCCGTCCGGATGCAGCTTGTGCCAAAAAATCCATTTCCCGGTGACCACGTTGACACCTGCAGGGCGTGGAACCAAACACCACGTTTTGTTCGTTACCAAAGCATTAAATTCATCGAGCATAGCATTGTGCCAGTGAGGGTCTTTGAGAGCAGATTTGTAAGTGGCAGGAAGAGGGGAAATGGCGTCGGAGGTGGTGAGGGTGAAGAGGCGACGGGGTTGAGCAAAACCACGTTTGGCGCGGGTCGTCATTTTATGTGCGTTGGCAGGGGGCAACCGGAACGACGGGACGACGTGGCGGAGACGGAGTGGCCGAAGCGGAATGCGAGGGAGATCCGGTGGGGCATGCAGGAGAGCTGGGGGATGAATATGGGTTGGATCTAAGGCGGGCGGGTGATACAAGACGGTCGGTGGGGGAAAGAGCCGGGGATGACGCGTGGGGGGAAGGCACGTGGTGGGTGGTGGGGCGGGGAGCAGGCCTGGTCGGGGGAGTGGGGGTGCATGGCGCGGCGGGTGAGGCGTGGTTGGTTGGCGCTGGATCCGAGGAAGATTGGGTGCGCAGGCTGGCGTCCAAGGAGGGGGGATCCCGACGGGGATTGCGCGCAGGTGGGTGGCAGGGGCGGGATCCGAGGCAGGATCCGGTGCGGAGGAGGGGGAAGTGGCCTGGCATGTGGGGGGTTCGTAAGGAAAAACGGATTCGTCGAAAATAACGTGACGGGAGACGATGACTTTGCGCGTGGTAAGATCAAAACATCTGTAGCCCTTGTGTTCAAGAGGGTAGCCGAGGAGAACGCAGCGTGAAGAGTGAGGGGCAAGTTTATGGGGGCTGGTGGCATAGAGATTGGGAAAGCATAAGCATCCAAAGACGCGAAGGTGGTCATATGTGGGGTGGGCGCCGGTGAGGAAGAAGAAGGGTGTATAAGGAGTGGTGTGGGTGGAAGGGCGGCGATTGATGAGATGGGTCGCAGTGTGGAGGGCCTCAACCCAAAAGGCAGGTGGTAAACGTGCTTGGAGGAGGAGAGTGCGGACAACATCGTTCATTGTACGGATCATGCGCTCGGCTTTTCCATTCTGGGGAAGTGTGTGGGCAAGAGAGACGGTAGATGATGCCGTACGTGGAGAAAAAGGAGCGAAGCGAGGTGTTAATGAATTCACCGCCATTGTCACATTGCATGCATTGGATAATAGTGTGAAATTGGGTGTAAATGTAGGTAAAAAAACATTGAAGAACAGAGGAGGTCTCGGACTTATGGCGAAGAGGAAACGACCAAGAGTAGTGCGAGTAGTCATCGAGGATGATGTGGTAGTAGGAGTAACCGGAAAAACTCACAACAGGTGAAGTCCAAAGATCACAATGTATAAGTTGAAATGGTGCAGTAGTACAATTATTTGAAGAGGGAAATGCTAAACGGGGTTGACGTCCTAGTTGACATGAGGAACAGGGAGAGCTTATATTTTTATTACAATCGGGAAGAAAGGTTCTAGAGAGGGAAGCTAAAGTAGATTTGCTTGGGTGCCCGAGACGCCGGTGCCACAGATCGCCGGTGGTGGTGAGGAGGGCGGAGAAGCTATCCGCACGATCGCCGTAGAAGGGGTAAAGCTGGCTGGAGCTACTGGACGTCAGAAGTGGAGTCCGAGTGGGAAGTGCCTTCACAGAGAAACACCAATAGGGTTAAAAGCAACTTCAACATTGTTGTCGCGAGATAATTTGCGGACAGAAATGAGATCCTTAACAATGCCCTGGGCGACAACTACATCACGAAGGGAAAGGGAGGAAGGGGGAAGGGTGGTGGAGCCAGTGCCGATAATGGGTAGGCGATGGCCATTGCCAACAATGATGCTCGAAGAAAAATGTGATGGTAAAGAACGAAACAAGGAGATTTTACCAGGGTGCCGGTGACGTGCGTGGCCGCGCCGGAGTCAAGGATCCAATCGGTGCTGGACCCGGGAAGTCCATGCTGGCTGTAGGCGTGGTTGAAGAGAGCGGCGTGATCCCATGAGGGCGCACCGTATGGGGCAGGCGGCGAGGGAGCCGCGGTGTGCGGCGAGGACGGCCCGGTCAGCATGAGGGGGTACGCCTGAGAGTGGACCCCAGGGCGAGGGCCGAGGACACCGGCGGCGTTGGGAGGGATCCAGGCAGGGCGGGGATGAGGAAGTGCCATGCCGAACGGGGCGAAGTAGCCCGTCCAGGGCGCCGCCTGGGGCGGCTGGGCGCCGCGTCCAGAGTCAGGACGGCCACGACCATGGCCGCCGCCGCGGCCACGACCGCGTCCGCCACCGTAGCCGCCGTTGCTGCAGCCACCGCCGCTGCCACCGCCGTTGCCACCAGTGCCGCCGTTGCCGCGGTCACCGCCGCGGTCGTTGTTGTTGTTGGGGCCTCAGCAGGGCGGAGGTTGATGTTGTACTCAGCCAGCTCGACACGGGAGCGGGCGACATCGAACAGAGGGAGAGGCACCGTGTCGCCGAGGATGGTGCGGATGGTGTCGAAGCGCGCGTCGAGGCCGTGAAGGAACTGCATGCACAGATCAAGGTCGGAGACGAGGGCACCGGTGTCCGCAAGCCCATCGGCAAGGGTCTTGAGACGGCGCGTGTACTCGGAGACCGCGAGGTCCCCCTGCTTCAGATTGCGGTACTGCCGCGTGAGATGGAGGTACTGCGCCCCCTGGTTGGCGAGGAAGTAATCCTTGATGCGCTGCCAGGCGGTGTACGCATCGGTCGCGCCGCCCATGATGAGCTCGAGGAGGGAATCCGCCAGCGTGAAGAAGATCCAGAGGACGATGCGGTGGTCGACAGCGAGCCAGTCGGCGTCGGGGTTGAGAGGAGGACGATGCTCGATGTGGTCCTGGACCCAGTGCTGCATGAGGACGCAGGTGAAGAAGGTGCGCCACTTGATGTAGTTGTGCTCCGCCGGATCGAGTTTGAACTTGATGTGGTTGGAAATGTGGTCGTTGTGGAAGTTGTGGAGGAGAGGATTAGTGGGTGGGGCGAAGGAGGAGGCGAGGGCAGTGATGAGAGCATTGGAGGTGGCCGGAATGGTGGAGGAAGGAGGAGGTGAGGTGCCAGGAGGGGAGGACTGAGGGGCCGAGGAGGAAACGGCCGGGGAGGGGAGATCGCCGAAGATGTCCTCGAAGGACATGGCGACTGATACCAAGCTAGAAGATGAATAGTGCTCCACACACACTTGTATATTTCTCAGAGAGGATTACAGGTACATATATAGCCGGCTCCCTCTACACTCCCGCAGTCATAGGCACGCAGGCCTTGTGCGCGGAGTGGGAGTTGAGGATCCTAAAGACTAGGACTAGCTACAACAGATTACAACGGTACAATCGGTTAACATTGAGCTATGGCTCTAAGCACCCCCCCCCCCCCCCCCAACCCCACCCCCAAGCAGCTAACCCACGACATCCATCATAATAGATGACCTTGTGGGCAGTACTGCTCGTATCCTCTAGATAAGGGGTTATCATTTGCACGGCTTCTTCGATGGTTTCTTGAGCAATGGCCTGCATTAGTTGATGAGAATTAGTTGAGGTAACTCACTTTAGCATTTTTCCCTAGTAACTGTATGCAAAAGGTGCACCTACTATTTTTTTTGTTATTACTAGTGTCAGCGCTAATTAATTAAATGCATTGCATGGCCGACACTCCTCATACACGCTCATGGCAAACCAACATCATACAATTTCAGTATTGTTTCTGTGTCGGTGGGACCTATAGAAGATGACAGGGTACGTCGGGAACGGAAAGAAGACGGTGGCGGCCGGTGTACTCTTTAATTTTTTTAATTAGCCTCAAGGTTTGAAGGGTTAATTAATTTTAGCAAGAATTGCATCCTGTATTAATAGATCGAACGCCAAATAAAATAAATAGAAATAAAACTCAGCGAGGTATTTTTGTATTTTCTGGTTTAATAGATCGAAAAATAAACGCAAGGAAAAAGTAGATCGCAAGGCAAATATATGAGAAAGAAGACCCGGGGGCCGTAGGTTCACTAGTGGCTTCTCTCGAGAAAAATAGCAAACGGTGGGTAAACAAATTACTATTGGGCAATTGATAGAACTTCAAATAATTTTGATGATATCCAGGCAATGATCATTACATAGGCATCACGTCCAAGATTAATAGACCGACTCCTGCCTGCATCTACTACTATTACTTCACACATCGACCGCTATCCAACATGCATCTAGTGTATTAAGTTCATAGAAAGACAGAGTAATGCAATAAGAACGATGACATGATGTAGACAAGATCCCTTTATCTATTGCGTAGATATAGATCTCGTCTTTTTATCCTTAGTAGCAAAGATACATGTGTGTTGTTTCCCTTTCTGTCATTGAGATCGAGCACCGTAAGATCGAACCCACTACCGAGCACCTCTTCCCATTGCAAGATAAATAGATCAAGTTGGCCAAACAAAACCCAAATATCGGAGAAGAAATACGAGGCTATAAGAGATCATGCATATAAGAGATCAAAGAAACTCAAATAACTTTCATGGATATAAAAAGATATAACTGATCATAAACTCGAAGTTCATCGGATCCCAACAAACACACCGCAAAAAAAGTTACATCATATGGATCTCCAAGAGACCATTGTATTGAGAATTCAGCGAGAGAGAGAGAGAGAGAGAGAGAGAGAGAGAGAGAGAGAGAGAGAGCTACTAACTACGGACCCGAAGGTCTACAAAGAACTACTCACGCATCATCGGAGAGGCACCAATGGAAGTGGTGAACCCCTCCGTGATGGTGTCTAGATTGGATCTGGTTGTTCTGGACTCTGCGGCGGCTGGATGAATATTTCTTCGACTCCCCTAGGGTTCTAGTATTTTTGAGGTATTTATAGAGCAAAGAGGCGGTCCGGGGGGCACCGAGGTGGGCACAACCCACCACGGTGCGCCTGGGCCTCTTGGTGCGCCCTAGTAGGTTCTCCCCTCCTCGGGACTCCCCCCAGGTGCAACCAGGGCCCAATGTCTTCCTTTTGGCCCATAAAAAATCATCCTGAAGTTTCGTGGCATTTGGACTCCGTCTGATATTGATTTCCTGCGATGTAAAAAACATGGAAAAAACAGCAACTAGCACTTGGCACTACGTCAATAGGTTAGTACCAAAAAATGATATAAAATGACTATAAAATTATTATAAAACATCCAAGATTGATAATAAAACAACATGAAACAATTAAAAATTATAAATACGTTGGAGACAGCCATAACGTGCGGCCCTTGGACCTCCATGCCTTGCGCCACCACATCCTCCAGCCCATGCCCATCGCAGGGAGCTCTCACCTGCCCTCAAGGAGCCGGACTGCCGCCTACCGCCAAGGTCTGAGCCCTTCTGATCCAATCCTTCCGCACCAATCACACGCCCCTACCGCCGCCGACGCCGCCCGGGCTTTGCCCGACGATGCCATCTGGCGGCGACGAGGGGAGGGGAAGGTAGGCTGAGGCACCGGGCAACTGGCTTTGGGCGCCTCGATGCAGTCCGTCGGTGAAAATAGGAAGATGGAGATCGATTGCAAAGAAAGGAGATTGAGAACGATCTCTAGGTATTGAACGTGACATATTTGTATTGCTATTCCTATCTTCTCTAGCCTTGTATAGTTGACTCCTAAAGATATGGTAGGATTAGTTTCCTTGTCACGCAAGACATCATGTGTATATACTGTGACCGACTCCATGGAATACAATTGAGTTGCACCGCATATTCTTTCTACATGGTATCAGTTTTACTGCGATCTCCTCTCACTTACGCAACCCGCAGCCGCCGCACCCTCCCGTAGCCGCCGCTGCCGCCAACTCCAAACCCTAACGCCGCCGCCGCTATCTCTCCTGTAGCTGCCGCCGCCTCCTCCTCCTACCTAAAACCCTACGCCGCCGTTGCTGCCTTCTTCCCACAGCCGCCACTGCTCCCTTCTCCACAAACCCTAGCCCCGCCGCCGCTGTTCTTCTACAGCTGCCGCCGCCCCTTTCCTCGGCCACCACCCAAACCCTAAGCCGCCGCCGCTACTCTCTTTCTCCTGTAGCCGCCGCCGCCCCCTTCCCATCACCCGACGCCACCATGTCCCGCTCCAAGGCCGACCCATCCGACGCCGGTTCTTTCGCCGGTGCCATGTTCACCTCCAACCGCCTCAACGAGCTTCACATCAAAGACCACGTACCCATCATCCTCGACCTCGACTCGCCATCCTACAATGCATGGCGCACCTACTTCGCGCTGTTGTTCCGCTCTTATCGTCTCATCGAGCATGTTGACGAGAGCGTCGATTTCCGCAATATGAAGGACGATGATGAGTGGCTTGCTGTGGACGCTTGCATCATCAAGTGGCTCTTCCTCACCATCTCTGGCGGCCTGTTCAACATGGTGAACTCCCGCGACCCGTTGGCGTACGCTATGTGGACGCGGCTGTGTGACCTCTTCCTCGACAATCAACTCCAATGTCGTGTCTTACTTCAAGGGGAGTTCTTCACTATGCAGCAAAACGACCTTTCTATCGATGAGTATTGCACGCGGCTGAAGGTTCTCGCCGACGAGCTGCGCGACGTCGGCATGACCATCGACGACTCCGTCCTCCTCACCAACCTCCTTCGCGGCCTCCACCCCGACCTTGGCCAGTCCGCCACCAACCTCTCCCTCGTCATGCCGACGTACGCGAAGGCAGTCACGTACCTTCGCATGGAGGAGAAGCGCCTTCGTCACTCCGCCTGGCAGGCGACCCACGCCGCCCTTCACGTCGGCCTCGCCGCTGGCCACGACGCTTCTCCAGCCCCGCCAGCGCGCATGCCTGCTCCCACCCTGCCACCCACGCCCACGCCCGCTGGTGGCCGCAAGCAGAAGGGCCGCGGGGGTCAGGGTCGCAACGCCAACACGGCGCAGCGCCCTCCCATGACCAACGCGGCTGCTCCCCCTCCGCCGTGGCTCTCGGGGTACAATCCCTGGACGGGCGTCGTGCATGCTTACTCCATGCCCGTCCCCCGTCCCCCTGCTCCGGCATCCTTTGGGCCATGGCCGACCTCTCATCAGGCGCTGCTGACCGTGCCGGCTCCCGCGCCATACGGCAACGCCGCGGCCTACGGTGGCCCCTCGGCTTACGGCGGTCCTCCGGGCTACGTCGCATATGGTGGCGCCCCTCCAGTCTACGACCCGACGCTCCTCTCCGCCTTTCATGCTGCACCCTCGCCGAGCACCTACAACGGAGGCGGCGATTGGTACATGGACACCGGCGCCGCTGTTCACATGGCCTCCTGATACGTCTCCAACGTATCTATAATTTTTGATTGTTCCATGCTATAGTATATTCTATTTTGGACATTAATGGGATTTATTATACACTTTTATATTATTTTTGGGACTAACCTATTAACCGGAGGCCCAACCCTGAATTGCTGTTTTTTTGCCTATTTCAGAGTTTCGCAGAAAAAGAACATCAAACGGAGTCCAAACGGAATGAAACCTTCGGGAACATGATTTTCGTAACGAACGTGATCCAGAGGACTTGGACCTACGTCAAGACATCAACCAGGAAGGCACGAGGTAGGGGGGCGCGCCCTCCACCCTCGTGGGGCCCATGTTGCTCCACCAACGTACTTCTTCCTCCTATATATACGTACGTACCCCCAAACTACCAGATACGGAGCCAAAAACCTAATTCCACCGCCGCAACCTTCTGTACCCGTGAGATCCCATCTTGGGGACTTTTCCGGAGCTCCGTCGGAGGGGGCATCGATCATGGAGGGCTTCTACATCAACACCATAGCCTCTCCAATGATGTGTAAGTAGTTTACCTCAGACCTTCGGGTCCATAGTTATTAGCTAGATGGATTCTTCTCTCTCTTTGGATCTCAATACAAAGTTCTCCACGATTCTCGTGGAGATCTATTCGATGTAATCTTCTTTTGCAGTGTGTTTGTTGAGACCGATGAATTGTGGGTTTATGATCAAGTTTATCTATGAACAATATTTGAATCTCCTCTGAATTCTTTTATGTATGACTAGTCATCTTTGCAAGTCTCTTCGAATTATCAGTTTGGTTTGGCCTACTAGATTGATCTTTCTTGCAATGGGAGAAGTGCTTAGCTTTGGGTTCAATCTTGCGGTGTCCTTTCCTAGTGACAGTAGGGGAAGCAAGGCACGTATTGTATTGTTGCCATCGAGGATAACAAGATGGGGTTTACATCATATTGCATGAGTTTATCCCTCTACATCATGTCATCTTACTTAAAGCGTTACTCTGTTCTTTTGAACTTAATACTCTAGATGCATGCTGGATAGCGGTCGATGTGTGGAGTAATAGTAGTAGATGCAGGCAGGAGTCGGTCTACTTGTCACGGACGTGATGCCTATATACATGATCATACCTACATATTCTCATAACTATGCTCAATTCTATCGATTGCTCAACAGTAATTTGTTTACCCACCGTAATACTTATGCTTTCGAGAGAAGCCACTAGTGAAACCTATGGCCCCCGGGTCTATTTTCCATCATATAAATCTCCCGTCAACAAGTTATTTCTGGCGCCATTTATTTTGCTTTATTTACTTTTTAGTCTTTATCATAAAAATACCAAAAATATTATCTTATTATATCTATCAGATCTCACTTTCGTAAGTGACCGTGAAGGGATTGACAACCCCTTTATTGCGTTGGTTGCGAGTATTTTATTTGTTTGTGTAGGTGCGAGGGACTCGTGCGTGGCCTCCTACTGGATTGATACCTTGGTTCTCAAAAACTGAGGGAAATACTTACACTACTTTGCTGCATCACCCTTTCCTCTTCAAGGATAAACCAACGCAGTGCTCAAGAGGTAGCAAGAAGGATTTCTGGCACCGTTGCCGGGGAGGCATACCCCAAGTCAAGTCAAGATTTGAACTCCCGACAACGAGCCATTTCTGGCGCCGTTGCCAGGGAGTCTACGCAAAAGTCAACATACCAAGTACCCATCACAAACCCTTACCTCCCGCATTACATTATTTGCCATTTGCCTCTTGTTTTCCTCTCCCCCACTTCACCCTTGCCATTTTATTCGCCCTCTCTTTTCCGTTCGCCTTCCACTTGTCCCTTGCACTTTCTGTCATTATGTCTGAAATTGGGGAAATTATTGTCAATATGGACAATAATAATATCATGGAAAATTCTGATGCTCCTGCTGAAGAACCCCCTATCTTACATACAAAAAAATTCCGAATTGGTAGTGGTAATATTATTGGAAAAGGAGTTATCCAAGATTTCTTTACTTGTGCCGGTGCTTTGCCTTCTATGGGTAGTTCTATTCTTCATAGAACTAGTAGTCTTGCGGACGCTATCGCCATGCTTGTAGTTGAACTTGAAAGACAATTTATGCACATCACCCTTGCATACAAAGGATTTTCCTAGAATTTTCTAATATTGAGCATTCTTCTGTTAAGCGTGCCGCTACTATCTTTTTGGCTCATGAGTTTAGATTTATAATAAAAGAGGCCAAAGAAATCTTTGCGCACTATAGGGTGGACGCTGGCCGTCCTCCCATAGAGACTATCTTATTTGATCAAGAGGAAATAATGCATTTTCAATCTCTAGACTATGTTGCTTTTAATGAAAACCTTAGAAAAAAGGTTCCTACCAATGTTCTAGTTGATAGAATTTCTGAACTTAATAATGATTTTGCTATTCGAAATAATGAACTAGGATATTCTCTCGATTATAGGCTCACAAAGTTCTGTCATAAGAATGCTTATAATGATGAATTGGTTGTGCAATACGAAGGGCCGAAGAAGGAACCTATACCTCCTAAAGTTGATCTTGGGGACTTTTGTCCCATTAAATTTAGCCCTTTTGATTACTTTTGCTTGCCTCAAAGAAAATTTGCTGCTGAACGTAGAGAATATGAAATGAGTTTTAATGATCTATCCTATTATTATGGCAATACCTAGATCTATCCTTGCTATTATGCCTAGCTAGGGGCGTTAAACAATAGCGCTTGTTGGGAGGCAACCCAATCTTATTTTAGTTTTTTGCTTTTTGCTTCTGTTTAGGAATAAATATTTGATCTAGCCTCTGGTTAGATGTGTTTTTATGTTTTAATTAGTGTTTGTGCCAACTTTAACCTATAGGATCTTCTTGGATGATAGTTATTTGATCTTGCTGAAAATTCCAGAAACTTTATGTTCACGAAAATAATTGTTAAAAATCACCAGAATGTGATAAAATATTGATTCCAATTGGTTCTGATCAATAAACAAATTTTATAGGTCGTCCTATTTTGGATGAATTTTTGTAGTTCCAGAAGTTTGCGTTAGTTACAGATTACTACAGACTGTTCTGTTTTTGACAGATTCTGTTTTTCGTGTGTTGTTTGCTTATTTTGATGAATCTATGGCTAGTAAAATAGTTTATAAACCATAGAGAAGTTGGAATACAGTAGGTTTAACACCAATATAAATAAAGAATGAGTTCATTACAGTACCTTAAAGTGGTGTTTTGTTTTCTTTCGCTAACGGAGCTCACGAGATTTTCTGTTAAGTTTTGTGTTGTGAAGTTTTCAAGTTTTGGGTAAAAGATTTGATGGATTATGGAACAAGGAGCGGCAAGAGCCTAAGCTTGGGGATGCCCATGGCACCTCAAGATAATCTAAGGACACCTAAAAGCCAAAGCTTGGGGATGCCCCGGAAGGCATCCCCTCTTTCGTCTACTTCCATCGGTAACTTTACTTGGAGCTATATTTTTATTCCCCACATGATATGTGTTTTGCTTGGAGCGTCTTGTATTATTTGAGTCTTTGCTTTTTAGTTTGCCACAATCATCCTTGCTGTACACACCTTTTGAGAGAGACACACAGGATTCGGAATTTGTTAGAATACTCTATGTGCTTCACTTATATCTTTTGAGTTATATAGTTTTTGCTCTAGTGCTTCACTTATATCTTTTAGAGCACGAGGGTGGATTTGTTCTATAGAAACTATTGTTCTCTCATGCTTCACTTAGATTATTTTGAGAGTTCTACAAAATAGCATGGTAATTTGCTTAAATTGAGAAATTTGTCCTAAGGTAATAGGCATCCAAGATTAGTAAAAAAATTCTTATGAGTGTGTTGAATACTATGAGAAGTTTGATACTTGATAATTGTTTTGAGATATAAAGATGGTGATATTAGAGTCATGCTAGTTGAGTAGTGGTGGATTTGAGGAATATTTGTGTTAAAGTTTGTGATTCCCGTAGCATGCACGTATGGTGAACCGTTATGTGATGAAGTCGGAGCATGATTTATTTATTGATTGTCTTCCTTATGAGTGGCGGTCGGGGACGAGCGATGGTCTTTTCCTACCAATCTATCCCCCTAGGAGCATGCGCGTAATACTTTGCTTTGATAACTTGTAGATTTTTGCAATAAGTATATGAGTTCTTTATGACTAATGTTGAGTCCATGGATTATACGCACTTTCTTCCTTCCGCCATTGCTAGCCTCTCTAATACCGCGCACTTTTCACCGGTATCATACACCCACCATATACCTTCCTCAAAACAGCCACCATACCTACCTATCATGGCATTTCCATAGCCATTCCGAGATATATTGCCATGCAACTTACCACCGTTCCGTTTATTATGACACGCTTCATCATTGTCATATTGCTTTGCATGATCATGTAGTTGACATCGTATTTGTGGCAAAGCCACCGTTCATAATTCTTTCATACATGTCACTCTTGATTCATTGCATATCCCGGTACACTGCCGGAGGCATTCACATAGAGTCATATTTTGTTCTAAGTATTGAGTTGTAATTGTTGAGTTGTAAGTAAATAAAAGTGTGATGATCATCATTTATAGAGCATTGTCCCAAGTGAGGAAAGGATGATGGAGACTATGATTCCCCCACAAGTCGGGATGAGACTCCGGACTAAGTAAAAAAAAAAGAGGCTATAAAAAAGAGAGAAAAGGCCCAAATAAAAAAAGAATGAGAGAAAAAGAGAGAAGGGACAATGTTCCTATCCTTTTGCCACACTTGTGCTTCAAAGTAGCACCATGATCTTCATGATAGAGAGTCTCCTATGTGGTCACTTTCATATACTAGTGGGAAATTTTTCATTATAGAACTTGGCTTGTATATTCCAATGATGGGCTTCCTCAAAATGCCCTAGGTCTTCGTGAGCAAGCGAGTTGGATGCGCACCCACTTAGTTCCTTTTGTTGAGCTTTCATATACTTATAGCTCTAGTGCATCCGTTGCATGGCAATCCCTACTCACTCACATTGATATCTATTAATGGGCATCTCCATAGCCCGTTGATACGCCTAGTTGATGTGAGACTATCTTCTCCCTTTTTGTCTTCTCCACAACCACCATTCTATTCCACATATAGTGCCATGTCCATGGCTCATGCTCATGTATTGCGTGAAGATTGAAGAAGTTCGAGAACATCAAAAGTATGAAACAATTGCTTGGCTTGTCATCGGGGTTGTGCATGATTTAAATACTTTGTGTGGTGAAGATAGAGCATAGCTAGACTATATGATTTTGTAGGGATAACTTTCTTTGGCCATGTTATTTTGAGAAGACATAATTGCTTAGTTAGTATGCTTGATGTATTATTATTTTTATGTCAAGATTAAACTTTTGTCTTGAATCTTTCGGATCTGAATATTCATACCACAATTAAGATAATTACATTGAAAATTATGCCAAGTAGCATTCCACAACAAAAATTCTGTTTTTATCATTTACCTACTCGAGGACGAGTAGGAATTAAGCTTGGGGATGCTTGATACGTCTCCAAGGTATCTATAATTTTGGATTGTTCCATGCTATTATATTATCTGTTTTGGATGTTCAATGGGCTTTATTTTTACACTTTTATATTATTTTTGGGACTAACCTATTAACCGGAGGCCCAGCCCAAATTGCTGTTTTTTGCCTATTTCAGTGTTTCGAAGGAAAGGAATATCAAATGGAGTCCAAACGGAATGAAACCTTCGGGAACGTGATTTTTGGAACAAACGTGATCCAGAGGACTTGGAGTGGACGTCAAGCAATCAACGAGGAAGCCACGAGGCAGGGAGGCGCGCCTGCCCCACTGGGCGCGCCCCCCACCCTCGTGGGCCCCTCGTAGCTCTCCTGACCGACTTCTTTCGCCTATATATACTCATATACACTGGAAACAACAGAGGAGGAGCCAAAACCCTATTTCCACCGCCGCAACCTTCTGTACCCGTGAGATCCCATCTTGGGGCCTTTTTCGGCGCTCCGCCGGAGGGGGCATTGATCACGGAGGGCTTCTACATCAACACCATAGCCTCTCCGATGATGTGTGAGTAGTTTACTTCAGACCTTCGGGTCCATAGTTATTAGCTAGATGGCTTCTTCTCTCTCTTTGGATCTCAATACAAAGTTCTCCTCGACTCTCTTGGAGATCTATTCGATGTAATCTTCTTTTGCGGTGTGTTTGTCGAGATCCGATGAATTGTGGCACTACAAAAAAATACACTTCCGTGATGATACGTGTTTGTCACAGTAGGTCGCGTTTTTTGTCATGCATGTACATCCATGACGATTTTATGACAGAATCAAGATAGTCTTACCTGTGCTGTCGTAGAAGTGTTCCATGACATTACCAAAATTATCATCACGGAAGTGTCCACTTCCATGACGATAAATCGCGCGTCACAGAAGTGCTTTCGTCAAGGGTGACCGACACGTGGCATCCACCGTAACGGAACGCCGTTAAGCTATCGGGTCGGGTTTTGGATCCGATAACCCGTTAACAGCCCCGACCAATGGGGATTTTCCACGTGTAAAATCATCATTGGCTGGAGGAAACACGTGTCGGCTCATCGTTGGGACAGATGTCATCCACTCATTGGACAGAAGGCGCCTATGATACGTCGACACGTGGCACGGCCCAACAGAGGCCCATTCCTGTGAAAAGGCCGGCCCGTTTGACTTGGTCAAAAGGTGGCGGGCCGGCCCATGGAAAGCCTGTTAACGGCCTGTTCGCATATAGCCCATTTACAGCCCGCTAACCCAAGGCCCGTTACGCCCTATCCGAATTAGGCCCAGTAGCGTCATCTGGGCCATCCAATATGATTCCAGCCCGTTTTCACTTCTGGCCCATGTATGGCCCATGACGTCTTTCGGCCCATATGAGGCCCTATGTAACTCTTGGCCTATTAACGGCCCGTGGTGAAACTGGCCCGTAATGAACAGTGTATCACTTTACACCCATTAACGGCCCGTGGTGAAACTGGCCCGTAATGAACAGTGTATCACTTTATACCCATTAACGGCCCGTTATTCCGTTGGGCCGTTTCCAGCCCATGTTATCTTTCGGCCTTCTCAGAGCCCATTTATTCTTGGGCTCATTTCCAGCATTCGTTTACTTACGGCCCGTTACTGTCATTTTCTGCTTGTGGGCCAAATTCAGCCCGTGGTTACAGTCGGCCCGTTTGTGGTCCGTTAATACGTTGGGCCGTTTTCATAGCGTCATCAAATACGGCCTATTAACGATGGCCCGTTATGGTCGGCCCATGAACGGACGATTCCAACTCTAGCCCGTTTACGGCCATAATGCGGTCTGTTTGGCCCATGTTTGGCCAATCGATCATACGGCCCGTATAAGGCCCATTGATGATACGGCCCGCAGAAGGCCCATTGTTTCTACGGCCCGTAGAAGGCCCATTGTTTCTACGGCCCGTAGAAGGCCCACTGTTTCTACGGCCAGTAGGAGGCCCAGTGTCACTACAGTAAATATTAGCCCATGGTTATTGTGGCCTAGTTTTAAAAAATAGGTTATTGCAGCCACTAGCTAACCGCGGAAAAAGAACTGCAATGACTACAAGCAAACAAATAAACAAGACAACAAGGAAATAAATAAGCAAGCAACTAACGCTAGGCTATCACGGCTATTACACATATTACATCCACTGGGCATCAAAGTTCGCCACCAGTGCAAATATAGGGAACAAAGCAGCATATCATATACACTGGTTGTCAAAGTTGGCGACCAGCGCAAATAAACGCCGCAGCAAAACAAATCCAGAACTGAAACCACTTCAGAAGATCTCAAGAAACAATATCCTGGGTACCCATAATGCTGGCAAGATGCTTAGCAAGCTTATTAACTTTCTCTTGTTTGGCGCTTAAATCCTCCAGCGCTTGCTGTTGCACCAGAAAATATGCATCTGAATTCTGCAGGGACTTCCTCAGTCCTTCAGCTTCCTGTCGCAGCACATCTGATCGATGTCTTTCAACTTGAAGTTGAGACTCAAGAAGACGAACTGATTCAGGCAGCGAGTTCGAAGAGCTTGTGCCAGCAGTAGTGGCCAGTAACTCGAACACTACATCAAGACAGGACTTTTGGGTTCCCTCACTGTCGTCAAGATAGTTTTTATCAGCTTTCTTGGAGACCAACAGGGATGTCTCACTATCTTGAACCTTATCTGCATTACTTCCTTTACCATTGGATAACGCGGTACTGTTCTCCAATATTTTGTCCGCATTCTAAAAGAGAAACAAGCAGACACATCACATGTTTACCATGTTGTATATGAAACTCATTTTGGTAAATGAGTTCAGTAGTAAAGTGGACAGGATAACAGCATGAAACAAACATATATCTATGTACCATGGTCACTTTATGGTCTATATCATTCTAGTTTTTGTTGCCAAATCAAGATAGAGACACAGTTCAAATAATATTTGTTCAAGACAAAGCAGAATAGACAGAATATAAGTGTGGGTAACTATAGAGCAATAACAACACTTGTAATGTGCATGACATGAGAACATAACTGTTTATTCAATTGAAACTGAAATCAACATAGAGCAGGTTACAACAGCAAACCAGTTAAAGAAACAGGTTTAAAACATACCTGTTGCGCCATTGGAGTTTCAATTCCATCCTTCAAATTTGAAAATAGTTGGTATGAGTAAATACAGTAATGCAAGAGCAAAGGAGTATGAACCATAGCTACAGAACCTGACCTGAGAACAAATCTTCTTCTCCTTTAAGCGTTGAGTTGGGATTCGGAGTGGTGGTCCTCGTGCTTTGGGCACTGCAGTTCCCTTACTAACTGCTCGTGTTTGGGTGCTCTGTGGTGGAGACGGTGCTGTGTCAACTGGAACTGGGTTACTATCTGCCGGGGTTGGGGTTAGAAGGGGTGTAGCTGGTTCTCTGTCCAACTGGGTAGGGGTACAATCTGCGAGAGTCTGGGTTATGTGTGGTGGATCTGGTCCTTGGGCAAGTACAACCGTGGTTCTATCTGCATCAACTGGTAGCACTATCTTTTCTGAAGACCGTGTTGTTACTCCCTTAGATACTGCCATCACGCTCTCCAATTCAAATGGCTGATAAACAAGAAAAGTAATTGAAAGTATAGACATTGTATGATAGACAGGTGCAATGGATAGTGGGGAATAAAAGAGGGCATGAAATAATTCATATTTATGTTGTCTAACCAAACAGGATAGCATGACACAATTTCACATATATGATGGCTAACTAAACAGGATAGCATGACACAATTTCACATTATGATGGCTAACTAAAAAAGATGGAAAGACATAGTTCAAAATATGAGACTATGTAAACAGGATGACATGACATAACTATATAATGTGTTTATTAAATAGGTTGGCATGCCATAATTCACATACATTCACGGATAGAATGCCATAATTCAAAATATGATGACTGTAAACACTAAACAGGATGAGATGATATAACTATATGATGTCTTTATTAAATGGGTTGCCATGCCATAATTCAGATAGATGATGTGTATGTACTATGTAAACATGATGGCATGATATAATTCAAATATATGATTTATATAGTAAGCAAGTAAGCAGATGGCAATCCATATATGATGTAAAAACTAAGCAATGCAAGACAACATGCATGACATGGGTAATATAACCCTGCCAAGTTTGAGCATAGACCTCAGGGGGGAAATAGGACTGGTCATCAGTCTCTGAATCCTCCTCTGAGGAGCTCTCTGTAACCAGCAAGATGTCTGCTTCAGCAGGTAGCATTGTCTGCTCTGAATACCTTGTTTTCACTCCAGATACTTCCATCACCGCTTCAAATGGCTGATGCACAGGAAGAGTAGTTGAATATACAAACGTTGTCGACAAATGGAACACGTAATACAAAAAAATGATAGCATGATATAATTCACATACATGATGATTGGCTAAACAGCATGGCATTGCATAATTCACATATATAATGCCTTTGCAACAAGATAGCATTGTATAATTCACATATATAATGTCTTGCAACAAGATGGCAATGCATAATTCACATATATGGTAATTAGACACTGAACAGGTGGCATTCACACAAAGCATGTCTAAACTAATCAAATGACATAGCAATGCGAGACACCATACGCACGATATGAGCAACATAACCCTGCCAAGTTAGAGCATACACCTCGGGGGGGGGGAATAGGACTGGTCATCTGTCTCTGAATCCTCCTCTGAGGAGCTATCCGTAACCAGCGAGATATGCGCTTCGTCAGATAGCATAGTCTGCTCTGAAGACCTTGTTTTCACTCCAGAATTTGCCATCACCGTGTCAAATGGCTGATGCACACGAAGAGCAGTTGAATGTACTAACATTGTTGACAAATGTAATATGTAACGAAAAAAAGGATGGCCTGATATAATTTACATATAAGATGACTGGCTAAGCAGGATGGCATTGCAAAATTCACATATATGATGCCTGGCTAAACAAGATGGCGTTGCATAATTCACATAAACGATGAATAAACTAAACAGATGGCATTCGCACAAAGGATGTCTAAACTAAGCAGATGACATATTTGATGTATAAAGTAAGCAATGCAAGACACCATATGCATGATATAACCAACATCAGCATGCCAAGTTAGAGCGAAGACCTCAGGGGGTAAATAGGAGTTGTCTTCTCCTTCTGAATCCCCCTCAGAACAGATATCTTCCTCTCGATTACAATCCGAAATGCGTGGAGGGGGGCTGCCTTTGCGCCTACCATGGAGCGACGTCTGCATGAAATTTTATTGCCACGCAAGGCTCGTCTCTTTTGCTCTACATGTTCAGTTCCATTGTTTACAATAACTGTCATGCATAGGAATAAAACATAGTGAGATTATGTAAGGAGTGCATGCAGAAATCCAGAGTGATGGTAGCAACCTGTGGATAGACCCAAAACCAATAATAGCAGGCAGATAATGGCTTCAGTTAAAAAATACAGATAATGGCTTCTTTACTGTTTGTTTCCCACCCAACATGAAACTCATAGTAGACACCGGAGATTAACCAGATAGTAGATAGATACTATTGATAGCGGCCCCGATATGTACCCCACAACCATTTAAAAACTCAAGTTTGACCATTAGTTTGGAGCTGACTCAGAGTCTAATCGGTGAACAGGACGATAAAGTAGCATGTAATATTAAGCGATGCATAACGTAAGCAGACACGAAAGAGTGCGACCTCTCTTGCGGACCCGTGTAGTCCTCGAGGTCATCTGCTCGGTTGATGATGGTAATGCAGTTTTCATGGCTGCCAGCGGCGGGGAAGAAGATCTGAGGCGGCGAAAGACAGTCTGGAGGCCGGATCCCTGCTGTGCTGGACCCTTCTGTCGTTGGAGCAGCTGAGCTGGGGTGGACGACGGCGCAGCAGGAGCGGGACAAACCACGCAAGGTTTTCTTTGACAACTATCTGTAAGAGAAGTAATTCTGTAAGGGCTCGTTTGAATTGGAGGATTCCAACAATGCAGGGATAGGAAATAGACAGGAATAGGATAGGAATGCACGTGCAAAACAGAGAATTTAAAAACACAGGATTTCTGCCAATCTGGGTGTTTGATTCACAACAATTGGAAGATCACAGGATGCAAAGAAGCATGGTGAGATTAAGTCAAACCACAAGAAAATGTACGGTTATAATGCTATTATGCTACTATCTCTTAGTCTTGTGCTTCATGAATAGGAATTTGAAAAGGAGGACAAGTGAAAATTAAAATTCCTACGTTTTTTCTTTCAAGGAGACACTAAAGGAACAAATCCGTGTGCTCAGTGGACAATATATATAACATGTAGAGTAAAAAAGAGATGCAACAAGTGTACAACCTCTTTGGCGAAGCCATGTCGATCTCAGCGTGATTGGGTTGGCCGGTGAGGATGCTCCGGCTGACTTTGCTGTCGGAGGAGGGGAAGAAGATCTTAGGCGTCTGGAGATGGAGCCCGAGGTACTGCTCCGCTGTGATGGAGGGTTTCGTCGTTGGAGCAGCTCCGGTGAGTTGTACGACGCCGAGGCTGAAGCAGGACAAGAGAGACAACGAACAACGTTAACCTGAGTGGAATTCTAATAGCATCTCCAATACATGACGTAAAATACATAACCACAAAGTGCTAGATGTAAAATACATCAGCCGCTCATCTCTGAACTTAACTGTCGAAACTGAACTTAACTGTCGAAACTGAACTTAACTGTCGAAACTGAATTTTGCTGTCGAAACTGAATTTTGCTGTCGAAACTGAACGCACTAGCAAGGTGAGGCTACACGTCGGTCGACTGACTTTTTCATCTCTGGTCAGTCGATTTTGCAGCCGTTGGATACGAAATCAAGGGCCTGCGGTTCATCTTCAACCTCCACCCCCCTGAGCCGCCAGCCACCACCGGCCAAACAGCAGCCCCCCGCCGCCCGCGGCCGGCGGTGCGCCGCCCCGCCCGCCCCGAAAACACTCCCCACCGCCGGTCCGCCGCCGCCCCGGCCATCCCTCTAGGCCCCCCCGTGCCGAGCTTTTTCTCCGGCGATCCCCACGCCACCGCCCCGCCAACGCCCCGCCACCGCCGGCGACCACCGCCCCCATCCTGAACCCTAAGATAGATAGTGGGGTACCTCTCCGGCGAGCCCCCCTCCCCGCTGCGGCTGGTTCTTCCTTCACCCCGGCGAGCCCCCCCCCACCCCCTGAAAATCGACTGACCCAAAAGTCGATTCAGTCGACTGAAGTGTAGCTAAATCGGAGCAGCATCGCAAGCAAGAGCAAGAGCGAGAGCAGCAGCGCGAGCAAGAGCAATAGCAAGAGCAGACCAGGCAGGGGACCGAGAGCAAGAGCAGAGCAGCAGCGCGAGCGAGAGCTAAAGCAGCAGCAGCTCCTACTGATGTGGACGTCGCCGCCGAGGGAGCGACGCCGTGGAGGAAGTGGCCGGCGACGCCGCCGTGGATGGAGCCGCGCCGTGTCGGCTCGGGACCGAGCGCCGGCAGCACCGTGAGATCGAATCAAGAAGAAAATGCGGCGATTAGTGTACAACCTCTTTGGTGGCGCCGATTAGGCCGCAGCTTCATCCGAGGAAACGGTGATGATGATGCTCTTCCGGTGGTGCAGGTGAAGACGGCGGTGTGGGAATGGAGGTGGCGCGAAAGACGAGGGGAACGTCGGGGCAGCTCCTTGGAGGTGGAGGACGGGGTGGCTGAACCGGCGGGACGATGAGATCGACGACGGATCCTCATCCGGTACGGTGGATGAGGGACGTCGAGGTGTTGCTGTGGACGACGTCGTCGGGGAAGAGGCTCCGGCTGGGTGGCGGACGGAGCAGGGTGTGGGGTTTCGTCGCGGGTTTTCGCGGCCTCGGTGTACGAATGGGTGGGCGGATGGGATGGCAGTGGGGAACCATGGCTTAGAGACGCGCTTGTCCGAAATGTGGGGTAAGTTACGAAAGTACCCCCACCGATTTGAGGCGGTTCTTTCGGTTCAGGGGTACCACGGGCATTTCGCGTGTCGGGATTTCACAGGAGGTGGGAGTTTTCGCGCGCGTTGTAATTTCGGAATAGCAAGGCGCGGGTTGAGATGGAGGGAGTTGTCGGAGCACAACGAGACAAAGATATATCTTAAATATTTCGGGCTAACAAGGCGCGGGTTGAAATTTCCGGACAAGCCTAACGTGTACTGTACCAAATCAATGCGCACTACAAATGTCATTCAAAACTTTGAATTCATGTTATGTTCAATTAAAATATTTCGCTACGTGTATAATGCATGCAACCTACTACTCAAATGAACGTTTTAGTGCATTCCAAACGTATATACTACCGCTTCAATATGAACTAAATTTGAATTCGTTTCTCTATTTGAATAAGATCTACAGTAATGATTGTTGTGAAGTCAAAGCATTTGAATTCGTTTCTCTGTTTTAATAAGATCTACAATCATCATTATTGTCAAGTTAAACCATCGTTTGTGTATTATCTTCACAGCACACCACATGATTAGTCTCGAGTTACATATGAACTATGTGTACTATATGAACTCGAACTAGATTTTTTGAATCCACTTTATTTTGATTTCAAATCACATTACATTTCTAGCTCTAGCTAGATCTTCATAATCTAAACCATGTCTCATATGTATAATGTGTTTATCACATTATGTATGGTGCCCCGCCCCCTACGCCTACAAGTATTTAGATGTGAGTTGCAAACACCACACATTACCACAAATTCAAATAAAATGTGAGAATGTTCGATATATAGTATTGTTTAGATTGTTCGATATTTAGTTGTAAGCTGCAAACGCCACACATTATCACAAATTCAAATAAAATGTGAGATTGTTTGATGTATAGTATGGTTTAGATTGTTCGGCATTTAGCTGTGAGTTGCAAACGCCATGCATTATCACATTATGGTATAACATGTGCACAGCACGTGTATCACCGCTATATTCATGCATGCAATGTTTAAAACACTATGATCTCCTATTCAAATATATGAATCCGCTTTCATATCAAATTATGATCTTTGTTAGTCTCTTACACCCACACAATCCTCTAACCTTTGTAGCTACCACTAACTTTCTCTCGTGCATGCACACGCCCTCCTCGCCCTCCCCCTCCCTCGGCATTCTATCCACCGGGCACATTCATTTTTTTCTTTAGGTCGTTCTCCCAGAGTCTCCACAACTCCTTTCCGACACACACCGATCGATAAACCTCTCCAGCGATGCCTGCCTACAACATACACACACACCTTCAATCTCCTCCTTTATGTGTCCTTGCCTCGTGTCTCTCATACGGTCAGACACACGTGTAAACTCTCGCCCCTCTTTTCATCGATCTCACAACCGCACACTCCTCCCCCTATCTAGCTAGTAGTTGGGCCTCTCGCACCACCTCCTAGCTCCATTCTCTCTGTCTATCCGTCTCGCTGGGCCTTATTTGCCTCTAACAAATGGACGTACACCGACCGATCTCTCGCTATACATATAGCTAGCTAGGTCCTTATAACTCGTTTTTACCCACACGTCAATCGATCTACCTCATTAGTTGTGTCTCTCCCTTCCTCCGACAAACAACAATTGATCTACCGATCTAGTTAGGTTTGCTTACCAAACACATGGTTCCCCTTCATCATCCATGGATGCGTCCCGACAGATCTATCACGCACAGGCACACACAGAAACACATCCCCACTCTTATTGATAACATTGCAGTTCCACCCTCAGTTTGTCTAGTAGGCCTCTCCCACCATCTTCGAGAAGCAACTCCATCACCCATCCAGCACTCTACCCCTCTCCCTCCCTCTCCCTCCCTCTCTCTCTCCTCTCTCTCTCTGTCCCATCATATTTCCCGTCCTTCAGTTATGTATGGATGTCGACCGATCTCCCTCAAGACATAGCTGGGTCTCTCCTTCTCAACACATATACGAGTCGTTCTACCTCTATAGTTAGGCCTCTGCCTACCCCTCCCCCACCCCCTCCCCCCACACACACCGATACATCGAGCGCTCTAGTCATGTCTCCCTGCCACACACAAACTTGACATGTGCCCTCTAACGTTCCGGTAGGCCAGTCGCCCTATATCTTTGACTTGCACACACACACAATTTCGATGGCTCTCTTCATCGATCTCGCACCCACCCACTTGATCCTCTCTTCGACTCTATCGATAGCTATGACCCCTCCCTCTCTTCTCGTGGATTGCCCGACCCTCTATGTATGATATGGATAGGCCTCCATTTCACACACATTGCATGCAAAATTTTGTTTGAGATGTCATCGACACATATTCCCACAAATAATTCACGAAATCAACCCCCACCCCACCCCCACCCCAAAACAAAAAACACTCACGAACGCGGTTTGTATCTCTCACACACACCCACGTAGGTGGGGGACGTGCACGAAGAGAAGAGGTGCATGCACGGCGCACGTACTCCCGTCTCTTTCCCAACCACACCCGCGCGGGTACACGGTGGAGCTCATTTCTGTACGAAAAAGGCAGCCCACGTGGTAATTTGGCACGTGTACTGGTTGTCCACTTGGTGGAGGGAGGATCGTCTACCACGGGTGAACAAACAAATTGCGACTTGACGTGTTATGTTAAAAAAAGAGGCAAACCATGTGGGGCCTACCTTAGAGGCAAGGCTCTATACACTGGAGTACTTTTGATGTGTCCCGTCAACTCGCAGAACGAGGAGAAGCTTGCTTAGTACGCCGTCTCCCCCGCCCACGGGCGCGGTGGCTCGCAGGATGAGGTGAAGCTTGCTCCGCCTTACGCCCGCTCCCTCGCCCATGCGCGCGGTGGCTCGCAGGACGAGGAGAAAAATTTACTACTCCCTCCGTTTACTCCTCGTCCCTACTACCTTGGTTATAGAGATTATATCATATTGTTTGGAATATATATGTCCTTTAGTAGATTTCAATATGAACTACTAGTACATACTCCAAACACTGATGTATATAGACGTATTTTAGAGTGTAGATTCACTCATTTTGCTCCGTATGTAGCACTCTCCCTCGCCCCTCGACCCTCGCCCACGTGGTGGACGTGCAGCAATTCATTCGGTCTCATATAGCCAGAACGATATATACTGCACTACCATTATTGCTCGACTTCCCGAAGAGGCGAAGAGCCAATCGCAAGGTTAATATTTTGGAGATGCCAAGCGCAAGGTTATAGGAGAACGAGTAGTAGGTGCCGCGTCATTTATAAATAAAGTTTTTTTTCTTCAGTGGCACGTACGCAATATGATAGGTTCATATGGAGAGAAAAGGAAACCGCTCCACTATATACATAGTCAGGACGGGCCAGCCTACACGGTTGCTTGCTGGGGTTGCTCTCTTCACACTCTCTCGCACAAAACGACTGTGGCCACATCTCTAACATCCCGGCGGATCACGTCCGCTTGGGGAAGGGGTGGATGCTTAGTGTAGATGCGGTGGCCGTCGCCGACGGCGAAAACCCACTGTCGGCACGTCCCGATCAGGGGTCCCCGCCGTTCTCTCTCACAAAGCCGGTGAGGTTGCCTTCGTCCCTTGCTCACTGCCGCGACGTGGGCAGTTGCCGCCTCCCGCCGCCCTCCTCAAGGTTGAGCTACGTCCCTCAGGTACAACTCCCTTTACAGCCGGCTTGCACCACTGCTCCAGCTGCCCACATCACTCCCTGTGGATATTTCTCTACTTCTTTGCCCCGCACATACCTCTACTGGCTTCTACGTACTGTATTTGTGATGAGTTTATGTCTCATCAACTAGTCCCAGTAATCTTATTCTAATCACGCTTCTTCAATTTCTTTGCCACAGGGATGCTCATCTCGATTTTGGTGAAACTGCACAAAATGATCCGATGGTCAAAAGGTTGCAAACTTCATTTATTAGGAAGCTCGAACGTTGCCAGCAAATTGAAGCCTGGTCAGGGTTCACGGTTCAAGGGCTAGGGACTGCATGGATCGTTTTTTTCTTTAGCTGCCTCTGTTCCAAAATAAGTGTCAACTTTAGTAGTAGTACAACTTTGTACTAAAGTTTGCACAAAGTTGAGACACTTATTTTGGAACGGAGGGAGTACATATTTGCTATGATCTGTCAATCATTGAGATGCAATAGCATGCATGTTAGTCTCCTTTGTATTTGATGAAATGTTGCAACGGGCAACCTTGGACGCAAGATACATGTAACAGAAGCTGGAAGCTTCATAGCATTGTACAAATTTATCTCGCTGATAAATTACAGTACGTACTATACTAGTACTTCCTCCGTTCCTAAATATAAGTCTTTGTAGAGATTTCACCATGAACCACATGCGGATGTATATAGATGCATTTTAAGTGTAGATTCATTCATTTTGTTCCGTATGTAGTGGAATCTCTACAAAGACTTATCTACTAGTAATAGCTAGCCCCCACTACTAGGAATTCTCTATCCTCTCCTTGAGCCACATCATCAAAATTGATGTAGCCGTTAGATGAAGTAAATCAGTCCATAATAGCCGTCTGATCTAGACGTTGAGAGGCTCCGCACTAAGCCACATGCAAGCATGCAGAAATACCGTGGCACATGCATGTGAGTGGGTTTTAAATCACATCAACATGTCTGCATGCAAGCATGCACCGGTAGCATGCATGTAAGTGAGCTTTTAAGTCCCATTAACATGTCAAAAAGAAAAATATAATCCCATTATGCAGTAGGAGTTGGCTGATCTTTTTTCCTTACGTGGGATGATCTAAATGATGATGGGAGTTTATTTAGTTTGGCTACCACATTTGTCATGCGGTTATAGAGTTTTTTTAGTTCTATGAAATCGATAATTTTGCGCAGAGAGATATACCGCTGTTCCGCGGCAACGCGCGGGGACTCATCTAGTAATATTTAGGAACGGAGGGAGTACTATGTAAAGAGTTAGGTGTCGCACGGTGATAGTGTGAGGTGGGCCATGTAATCACTGAGCCTGCGTGTTTTCACTGCTCTTGCACGCCTCCGCTGTAAGAATGGAGAAAATTGTAATCTAGTAGTAGTACCTCCTTTCGCCGAAAGCGTGGGACATCCAGCAGTCCTACCACCTCAGTAATAAAGACCAATGAGCCGTCAAATCACATAGACCCAGCAGTAAGTTGGACGGACGAAGCAACCATCACTCTTGCGCCAGTGAGAGGTCGCGTCCGCTCTGCCCGGGCATGAATGCGGCACCGATTCTTTGGAGCGGCGCTGACCGTTTCGGGCGGGAAGCGCGCGCGGGCGATGGAGGGGCTTTGGGTGGGCCAGGCTGGTCAGGAGCGGGCGTGGCAGCTGTCCGCATGTCCCTACCGGACACGCCCGGAAACGAGAGGATGCACCGACTCTCGCGGCTAAAATCGTACACTACACAACATCTCTCTGTAGGAGTAGGTCGATCTGTCGCTCTCTCTAACACACACATGCTGTTAAACACACACACACACACACGCACACGCACGCACCTTGGTCCCGTTGCACCTTCTAACGTGACTTATTACACCTAGACGGAGGGAGTAGTAAGTATACGAGATACGGTGGCACACTGACTTAAGTCGAATACAAGTGCCCAAAATTTGTGTGCATGTTATAATAAGGATTCACTTAAAATAGTACGTGAGCGAACAGAGGGATCAATTGGACAGTGTTCCCGAGCAGTAGCGAGATGTGTGAGGTAAGATACACCGCTGGCGCTTTTAATTTTTCTTATTAATTTGTTTGTTTCACCCTCTGACTGGTGGGACCCAACGTACTACGTGGAGAGAGGTAAGGTGACTAAGGCTGCATTATTTCTGCACCACTGTGGATAGTCTTACCACCAAAGCCACATGACACGATTATGATTGAAATCCCAATGACTCCCACACACACAAAAAAACACGGCATGCTTGTCACACGAATGCAGGAATGTATAAAAGGTTATTTCCCTCTCGTTGAACATAACGGGAGGGTTGTGTAGCTGGTTAGCCTGTTCGCTCATCAAACTTGAGGTCTCGGGTTCGATAACTACACTTGAGCATAATTTGTGCCAGGAGGATTCTTTGACTGGTCAAAATGTTTTCTAGGGTTTGCACGCTTCACACTCTCTCTCCAGTATATATATACACGCTGGAGCCTCAGCGCTTGTAGTTGCTCTCTTCACACTCTCTCGCCCTCTCCCGCTGGAGCCTCAGCGCTTGTAGTTGCTCTCTTCACACTCTCTCGCCCTCTCCAGATCTAAACAAGACTTCGTTGGCCTCTCTCTCCCCTCACTGCTGCTCAAAGAGCCGGCAGGATCCGTCCGCCGGGAAGGGAAGGAGGTTAACGCTGTCGCCGTCGGCGAGGGACTACCGGCGCAGCTGTTCACTTTCCACCCAGCGGCGGCGCGGGAGGGCCTCCGACCCCTTCTTCTTCGCCGCCGTCCCGTCGCCCACCGAACCACGCCCCAAGAACCTTAAGGTATAATTTACTTACTCCACATGCATTGCTCTAGCTGCATGTATACCATGAATCTAGGACGTGGTTCAAAGAGGAAAGGAGTGGGGGAAAGTAGTGGGAAAAGTTGTATATAGCATGAATCTAGGACGTGGTTCAAAGAGGAAATGAAGGGGGAAAGTTGTATAGCATGAATCTAGGACGTGGTTCAAAGAGGAAAGGAATGGGGGAAAGTAGTGGGGAAAGTTGTATCGCATAAATCTAGGACGTGGTTCAAAGAGGAAAGGAAGGGGCGAAAGTACTAGTTCAAAAAGGAAAGGAAGGGACAAGGCTGTAGAGTTTGAGCAGGACTAGATTTGCTGCGCTCACATAGGGAAAGGTGTCTAAAGATAACAAAACTGGGACCAACACAAATATGCTCCTTGGTTGTTTGTTCTTTGTTGCAACAGACTGTGCATGACCACAGTACATCGGTAGATGCACATGGTGCTGGTGCGTCCACTGTCCCGTGCAACTCATTAGCTGTTGTTAATCTAAGGCCCTGTTTGGTTAAAAACTCCCTAGTCCCTACCTGCTTGGTTCCAGGGACTAAACATGGACTAGAGGTTATTAAATGACATGCTAAAAGACCATGTTACCCCTAGTAATGAACTAATAGAGACAAGGTGCGATGCGTGGCAGGGGCAACTGTTGGAAAAAGTCCCAAAAAGACTCCCTCGGGGTCTTCTTTCTTTAGTCCCAAATGCCCACTTTTAGTCCCTAAAAGTCCCTCCTGTTTGGTTTAGATGGGACTGACACGGAGTTTTTTTAGTCCCTACACCAAAATGTCCCTGTAAACAAACACCCTCTAATAATGCCGCTGGAAAATTGATGCAATGCCACAGTTAAAAGCAAATTACATGTTTAACGAATTTTATTGTTAATATAATCTCTATGTTAATATTAATCAATGCCACCGTTTGAGAAATGCTACTGTCTTGCTTTCTTTCCCATTTAGATAAGGTAGATGCTTCTTTTTGTTGGCTTCTGTGTCATCCACCGTTATTGACCACTAATTGTTTCCTTTGCACCTCTGTGTAAACAGGGTTATCTACTTCACCTCGTTGCCATTGTGACCTTTTGTTGCACTGCACAAAACACTTTTGTTTTAAGAGTGTTTTGTGCAGTTCAACCAAAATGTCACACCGACAACGTTGCTTGATTGCTTGATCTTAGTGGAACTGCACAAGAGGAGATCTTACTTCCTATCCGTTAAGGCGAATTTGGTTCAGATCTTCTTCTTGTGAGTTGTTTGAATTCCGCATCATGAGAGGTCAGTACTAGCCTTCTTTCACATGATTCTGCAGTGTGCTTTCATATGTTGTGCTACTTGTACGATAATGTTGCTTGATTTTAGTGAACTGCACAAATGGAGACAAGACTTCCAATCTGTATGTGCACCGTAATATCCCATTGAGGTAAGATAAGGATATTTCACAACTGCTGGCCTGTATTTTGCCACTTTCATCAGAAAATTAAGTTTAGTACTATACTTGTGCTCCCTAATTGACATGCCAAATCTTACATTGAAGGCGAAGCTTGTCTGTTATTGAACCAAGTGATGAAGGGGAAGAACAAGCGGAAGAAAAACAAAAATCAACTCCCGGTGCTGTAATGAAGCACTGGAACTGTGATGACACAAGTAATGATATAGTTTTGCATCTTAATTTATTGCTATGGCTGGAACGAGCAATTGTTTTGCCACTGATTTGATGCCACTCTTAATGTAATATGTAATTATCTCTACTTGTGCAAACAGGGATCTTCTTTGAAGATACCATATATTTTAGTGGAACTGCACAAGAAGATGTTGGAAACATTAAACTAATCGAGGAGTATATAGTAAGCATGGCCACCACCGTAGATAGCAACAGATGGTTCCGGAGAAGTGCTTCATCTGTATGCTCTACACAATAAGCCTCCTGACAAAGGTTGGTACTCGCCCACTGATTTCATCCATATGATTGAGCTTTGTCATCTCTATTGGTGTTGTGCTACTGTTTAGATACTGTCATGAAAAAGTGGTATTGTCCTTGAGAAGTGCTTCATCTGTGCTGTTTTAAATATTTCCTTTCCTTTTTTTCGAGCAAACAGGGATGCTAGCATTTAGTAGTCCTCTTGTCTTTGCACAACAGGATCATCTTCCTCTGAAGAAGAATATGGAGTACGTGAAGTGACTAGTTCCGATTATGCCAGGATGAAGAAGCCCTGTCTATCTTCTCATCAGAAGGAGCAGTTGAAGGATGGTTACATTACTCCCCACAAGACCAAACTAACTTCAGCTCAGAAGGACTGACAAATCTCCATTTTTTTGCTGTGATGCGCGAGTACAATGTTGTTCTAGGATTCTTTCTGGTGAGTTCCATTTTTCTAAAAGTGTGCTCTACATGGACCATGTATGTGCCTGTTGAAACTGTCAATTCATAGTACAGTTTGCTTTATACTAATCACTTTTTTGTATTTGTGCAAACAGGGGTGCTCAGCTTGATTTCAATGGGAACTGCACAAAATGTTCATGAATACATCGAATCATTCATTTCCACCACAAGAAAGGAGGTGCCGATAAGTTCAAGGCGTTGCAACATATAAGGGCGAAATCATACAAGCTACGCGCGAATTTGGTTGATTTTGGTGGAACTGCACAAAAAGAACAGCTGGTTTATTTAGCACGAGGTGCCATGTCAATGTCCGAACTGATGGCAAACCCTGCCCATTCCACAATCGTAGGCATTTGATATTTTGGAATGGGACAACCTTGTCAAATTTTGCTCATTGATTTTAGCAAGACATGCGTTTGATATTTTCGAATGGGACGCCCTTTGCTGTCAGCAGCGTCGATCAATTTTTTCTTTATTCTTTAGTTGTGAAGTAAATATTGCCTCTGACATGTGAGTCGCTGAGATGCATAATCATCGATTGTTTTGAATGTTCTCTATGAATTGCCAGGCCTGTGTGTTTGATTGCAATGTACAGAAACGCTAAAAAGCTGCTCAAACTCTTTGTACTCCTTCTGTTCCTTTTTACTTCGCACATTGTGAAAGTGCATACTTTTTTGTATAAGATTGGTCAAAGTAGAGATACTTTGACTGCAGACAAAACTTGTATGCAGACTAGAAAGGACCGGAGGGAGTACATGTGAAACTGCTGCAAACGAGGTGATCACCCTGGGAATAATGCTAGTACGTATTGTTTTGCATGTTCATCCAATGCCAGTGATACAGGAATTCGAACTAATCGAAATAAATTCATTCATACACGGTCGGATTTCATATAAACATGCCGGATTTCATTACATTTCATACATTCTTCAACTAAAAAGGGGTGCGCTGGAGGTATAATTAATTAACCGAAGCTACCCACCTGTGTCCCGCTGAGCCGAACAGAAGCTTCAGTGACTTAACTGCAGGTGCAGTTGCGTAACTGACATGTGGCCTGTTGGGCCCACGTGTCAGTCAGCCAACTGCACCAGCAGTTAAGTAGAAGCAGCGTTCTTCTCCAGCGCAGCTCTCCGACTCCACGTCGCCGCCAAGAAGCTAACCGGCCGTCAATGGTCAACCCGCCTAGCTTGGCTTCAACCGGAGGGTAGCAGCGGTGGCCTTACTTGGACCCGAGCGGCGGCGACCTACCGTGTTCTACTCTTCCTCGTTTTCTGTGTGGCGCGGCCTCGTTGGCAGCGGGGCGGGGCCTCGGCGGAGCCGGCGATGTCCTCTGTCTCGTTGCCGGCGGGCGGCGCCTCAGCGGAGCGGTGGAAATCCTCCCCCACGTTGCCGGCAGGGTGGGGCCTCGGCTGAGCCGGCGATGTCCTCTGCCTCGTTGTTGGCGGGGCGGGGCCTCGGCGGAGCCGGCGGTGTCCTCTGCCTCGTTGTTGGCGCCGCGGGGCCTCGGCGGAGCAGGGCCTCGTCGACGCCAGCGGAGCGGGGACTCGTCGGAGCCGGCATTGTCCTCTGCCTCGTCCTCGGTCTCGCCAAACAGCGCCTCGCCCGCTTCATCGCCCTCTTTGCTAGCCTCTTTGTAGGCGGCCGCAGCCTCCGCCACCCGCATGCGGTACCGCCAGCGCTCGAGGCGGCCCTTGCGGGCGGAGCGGTACGAGTCGAGCAGCGCCTCCTGCTCCGCCCGCTCCGCGGCGATCTGCTCCTCCGCCTGCAGGTGCTCCTGGAGGAGATGGTGGTTGTAGGCGGCGTCGGCCTGCGCCTCCCGGAACTGCTCCTCACGCATCTGCCTCACCCTGTCCATATATTGGGCACGGGCCTCGCCGATGGTCATGGTGCAATGCACCGGCGAGGATGGCGCGGAGGAGGGGGTTGGCGCCGGATCGTCGACTACCATGTTCTCCATTGGGACGTCGTCGTCCTCCGGCTGCCTGCCGGCCAGCCGGTCGGCAGCAATGGCTGCCATCTCCTTGTGGTCCGTCGTCCGCCCGTCCCGAAGAGCGCTGGAGCGCGAGGAAGCCATGGTGGGCAGTAGTGGTGTGGACAGGAGAAAGGGAACGGATGCGGATGACTGCGGCTATGGCCGGCGCAGCAGTTTATATAGCAATGGTGGGCGGGCGGAGGGACGGACGTGTGGCGCCGGAGTAGCCGCCTCGGCAACCGCGTATCATTAATGTGGGCGGCAGATGGACGGACGGACGGCACTTGTGTCGTTTGAAGGCGGAGCAATCGCCTGCACCGGGAAGCGGGGCGGGCGGCGCTGACTGTTTCGGGCGGAAAGCGCGCGCGGGCGAGGAGATGACTTTACTTGGAGAGGATGACAATGGGGACCCACCAGGTCCATAGCCTCACGTACGCAAGTGCCTCCTTATTATATATATATATAACTATAATTTATTTTGCTTCCTCCTGGTTTCCTGACATCACGGTCCCACACCATTGTCAACCTATGTAGTAGTCAATAAACGAGAGAATTGCACAAGAAGCGGCCGACAGCTGGGACCAAGCAGCTCGAGCAGTATTTGTGTTTTTGAGGTGTGAGCACTGCAGAGTTTTTCGATGTTTAGCCCAGATATTAATTTTTCTCCTCTGAACAACAACGAAAACATCGCTGCAGGTATTAACTGGGCGGGCTGTGGCCCGTCTAGCCCAGGCCAGATATCCAGCCCAGATATTAATTTTTTTCAAGCTGAAAATGGCTAGCCCAGCTATACTTTTTTTAGGAATACCCAGGCAAGGTCAAGTTGTTATTCTCCGCCCCGCTGGGCTGCAAATCTTTCCTAGGAGGGATGCATTAGGCTTAACAAGAAAATGGGCTTTAAGAAATAATAAATGGGATGTAATTATAAAAACTGGGCAGTAACTATAAAAAATGCACCAAACACGTGATTACTTTATAAAATATTATTTTTGGATATTGAAAATTTTAATTTCATTAATTGTTGCGAGCGCAATGTTTCGTTGGATTTTTACGTAATATAAATTTATATTGAAATTGTATTTAATCTGACTAGAAATTTCGGGATAAAAATATTTCGGATCCCATCAAAATGTGGGAAATTTTATTGAATTCTGTTTTGAACGGTTGGTTGAAATGGGCTGTACTTTTAACAAACTGTAAATGGGCTGTAGTAAATTCCATTAGAATTCAAAAATGGGCTACACATTCTTACAAATCTCAAATGGGCTATAAGTTCTCTGCCACACACTTCTGGCCTTACTAAGTTGACGCGTCCCCTAAAAAAACAGAGTTGACGCGTATGCAAGGCTTTGTCAACTTATAGTCAACACACGGTTCTAGCAGCAGTGGCCGTTGGATGTCCATCCAACGGATGCCGTGCTTCTTCTTCAATCTCGGATATTCTAGCTTCACCCGCCCAAAAAATGATTCCTCCCCCTGACATCTGGGGCGCACCGTTTCGGAAGCTGACCTGTGGGCCTACTAAGTTGACGTACCAAGGGCTTTGTCAACTTAGTCAATATAAACGATTCTAGCTGCAGTGACCGTACGATGTCCATCCAACGGCCGTCGTGCTTCTTCAACCTCTGGTCTTCTTGCTCCAGCCGCCCAAAGCAGCGCCGGTCGTGCCGCCTGCTCCTGCCTCCCGTGGCCGGCTGTGCTGCCGCGGAGGCCTCACCGCCCCCTACTACTCCCACCGCTGGCCAGGCCATCCCTCCACTCACCCACACCCCCTGTTATTCTGCGGCGACGGCAGCGCAGCCGAACCAGTGAACCCTCGTACTCCTCTCCGCGTGTGCATCCACTGCCGCGTCTTCCCCGGCTCCGCGTCGTCCCCTTCCTAGGCCTCGCCGTCGTCCACCGCCCTGGTGCTCTCGGCGCGGCGTGGTCAACGTGGTCAAGGAACGACTTCCATCGGACGTGGACTGTACGTGGAGAGGCTGACAGCTGGGTCCACGGCAGCCGCAAGGAAGTGCCTCCTTATTACGCGGAAAATAATTATTCCTCCACCTGACAGCGGGGACCCACCGGACGGGCCACCAGTATTTTGCGAAAAAAATCGTTTCCCCCTGACTGCTGGGACCCACCGGACGGGCCACCGTATTTCGCGAAAAAAACGTTCCCCCCGCTGTCAGCTCGGACCCACCGGAAGTGCCTCCTTATTACGCACAAAAAATGAATACTCCCCCGGCTAGCTGGGACCCACCTTGGTGGGAGGCTGACTTGTGGGCCTACTAAGTTGACGGGGACGAAGGGCTTTGTCAACTTAGTCAATATGAACGATTCTAGCTCCAGTGACCGTACGATGTCCATCCAACGGCCGTAGTGCTTCTTCAACCTCTGGTCTTCTTGCTCCAGCCGCCCAAAGCAGCGCCGGTCGTGCCGCATGCTCCTGCCTCCCGTGGCCGGCTGTGCTGCCGCAGAGGCCTCACCGCCCCCTACTATTCCCACCGCTGGCCAGGCCCTGCGGCGACGGCAGCCTCACACCGCAGCCGAACCAGTGAACCCTCGTACTCCTCTCCGCGCGGGCTTCCACTGCCGCGTCTTCCCCGGCTCCGCGTCGTCCCCTTCCTAGGCCTCGCCGTCGTCCACCGCCGTGGTGCTCTCCGCGCGGCGTGGTCAACGTGGTCAAGGAACGACTTCCATCGGAAGAGTACTGTACGTGGAGAGGCTGACAGCTGGGTCCACGGCCACAGCCCAGTTTTTTTGTGATTTGCCAAGTAAGTCGCTTTGTCAGGCCTGTTGGGCTGCAAATCTTTCAAGACGAGGAGAGCTTTCATTCGGCTGGCCGAGAAAATGGCCCATCAGTAATGAGAAATGGGCTGTACATTTTTAAAACACATCAAACCGGCAATTAGTTTCAAATATCTTTTTTTCATTTCAAGATTTTAAATTACATTAATTTTTATGCGTGGAGAATTTGTTGGATTTTATATTGATATACATTTATTTTTAAAATCAGTTTGAATGTGAGTCGAAATTTCGGGATTAAAAACAGTTCGGACCGCACCGAAATATGCAAAATTTCGTATAATTTTTTAACCGTGGCCACAATATGGGCTGTAATGCTAACAAAAAGAATATGGGCTCCAAAAAAACCTTAAGAATTAGCAAATGGGCTGTAAATTATTAGAAATAATGGCAGATGGGTTGTATGCTGTTTTCCACAGATTTGAGGCTTTCCTAAAAAAAGGTTGACGCACAAGCACTGACTGTTGGATGTCCATCCAACGGCCGTCGTGCTTCTTCAATCTCTGCTCTTCCTGCTCCAGCCGCTCAAACAAGCGCCGGCGGGACTGCCTGCTCCCTCCTCCCCGCGGCCGGCTGTGCTGCCGCGCAGGCCTCACCGCCCCACCGTACTCCCATCGCTGGCCTAGCCATCCCTCTACTCACCCACACCTGCTGTTATTCTCCGGCGACGGCAGACGAACCAGTAAACCCTCGTACAGTCGTACTCCCCTCCGCGTGGGAAACAAGAGTCTTCCCTGCCTCCGTGTCATCCCCTTCCTAGGCCTCGCCGTCGTCCACCGCCGTGGTGCTCTCGGCGCGGCGTGGTCAATGTGGTCAACGACCGACTTCCATCGGAAGAGTACTGTGCGTGGAGACGCTGACAGCTGGGTCCACGGCCGCAGCAAGGAAGTGCCTCCTTATTATGCGCAAAATAATTATTCCTCCACCTGACAGCGGGGACCCACCGGACGGGCCACCGTATTTCGCGAAAAAAACGTTTCCCCCCTAACTGCTGGGAACCACCAGCTACACCTTCGCACGCAAGGAAGTGCGTCCGGGCAAAAAAACAAAACCATTCGCCCCCCTGACTGCTGGGACCCACCAGCTACATCTTCACACGCAAGGAAGTGCCTGACAGTCGGGACCCACCTGGTCGAAGCATACGTAGCGTTGTCATTTTGGTCGCGAACGTGTACGTACATATATACTGGTGGATGTAGAGGCGCGCACGTAGCATGTATACGTACGTACAGCGGCCAGGGTGCAAGAAAGAAAATACGGCCACGTATGTGTACATACGGGCGGGGTCTCGAACGCCTACTCGCGCATACGTACGGCGAGGGCTCGTTGACATGGCTGGGTCGGAACGGAGAAACAGCGTCGTCGTCGTGTTCATGGGGAGGCAACGGAATGCGTCGTGTTCATGGGGAGGCAACGGAATGCGTCGTGTTCATCGGGAGGCAACGGAACGCGTGGGAGCCAACCGGCTGGGTCGAAACGGAATGCGTGGTCGTGTTCATCGGGAGGGCTTGGACGGAACAGGCGATGGAAACGAGGCCTGGCGTACCGCAGAATGGAGGAAACGTCCTTGTGTTCGACCGGCCACGTTCGAAACGGGATCCTGTTCATCGGGAGGGGTCTGGCGTACCGCAAAACGGACGAAACGGACCTCCTATGGTCGAAACGGGGGTCCTGTTGATCGGGAGGGGTGTGGCGTACCGCAAAACGGACGAAATGGACCACCTACGATCGAAACGGGGTCCTGTTCATCGGGAGGGGTGTGGCATACCGCAAAACAGGACTCCACGGGATACTGTTCATCTCCACCGTTGACCTCCTCCAGCCTCCACGGGCTCCTGTTCATCCAGCCTCCACCGCGCGCTACTCCACCGGCTACTGTTCAACCACCCCTCCACGGGCACCCCTCCACCGTCTACTATTTATCCAGCCCTCCAAAGCACGGGGTCCTGTTCAACCACCCCTCCACGGGCACCCCTCGACCGTCTACTGTTCATCCAGCCCTCCACACCACGGGGTCCTGTTCATCAAGAGGCAACGCCACCGCTCACTGTTCATGCAACCCCCCTCCCCCCCCCCCCCCCCCCGCGCAATGCTCACTGTTCATCCAATCGATCGGCTTCAGTTAGCAGCAGTAGCGAAGGAATCGCTCGATCGGGTTCAGTTAACAGCCATCGATCGATCGCTCAGGTTCAGTAACGCGTAGCCTGCAGTGCAATCGCTCGGGTTCAGTTAGAGCCCAACGCCTCGCTCGGGTTCAGTTAGAGCCAACATCTCGCACACACGCGCGTACGTGTACGAGAGAAACGCACATCGCTCGGCCCCCGACCTCCCACCATAACCGGGAACTCCCCGAAATTTTCCTCGCCCTCGCTTCTACCACGGTTTTTCCGTCATGGACGGCCCAAAGAATGTCATGCAGCTGAGTCTCCGGCCCGCCCAGGACGAAAAGCCCATTTTCTGTCATGATTTTTTGTCATATAAGTAGGAGCCCACCACATCTATGATGATACCGGGTTTTGTCACAATTATTGTCATAGAAGTGTCATATGTATGACAGAAAAAAATTCGTTCGGCCCAAAATGTCACGGATGTGTCTTATTTTTGTAGTGTGGGTTTATGATCAAGATTATCTATGAACAATATTTGAATCTTCTCTGAATTCTTTTATGTATGATTGGTTATCTTTGCAAGTCTCTTCGAATTATCAGTTTGGTTTGGCCTACTAGATTGATCTTTCTTGCAATGGGAGAAGTGCTTAGCTTTGGGTTCAATCTTGCGGTGCTCGATCCCAGTGACAGTAAGGGAAACGACACGTATTGTATTGTTGCCATCGAGGATAAAAAGATGGGGTTTATATCATATTGCTTGAGTTTATCCCTCTACATCATGTCATCTTGCTTAAAGCGTTACTCTGTTCTTATGAACTTAATACTCTAGATGCATGCTGGATAGCGGTCGATGTGTGGAGTAATAGTAGTAGATGCAGGCAGGAGTCGGTCTACTTATCGCGGACGTGATGCCTATATACATGATGATGCCTAGATATTCTCATAACTATGCTCAATTCTATCAATTGCTCGACAGTAATTTGTTCACCCACCGTAATATTTATGCTATCTTGAGAGAAGCCACTAGTGAAACCTATGGCCCTGGGGTCTATTTTCCATCATATTAATCTCCCAACAACTAGCAATTTCTATTACATTTATTTTGCTTTCTTTACTTTTAGTCTTTATCATAAAAATACCAAAAATATTATCTTATCATTTCTATCAGATCTCACTTTTGCAAGTGGCCGTGAAGGGATTGACAACCCCTTTATCGCGTTGGTTGCAAGGTTCTTATTTGTTTGTGTAGGTGCGAGGAACTTGAGCGTGGTCTCCTACTGGATTGATACCTTGGTTCTCAAAAACTGAGGGAAATACTTACGCTACTTTGCTGCATCACCCTTTCCTCTTCAAGGGAAAACCAACGTTGTGCTCAAGAGGTAGCAAGAAGGATTTCTGGCGCCGTTGCCGGGGAGTCTACGCACAAGTCAAGACATACCAAGTACCCATCACAAACTCTTATCCCTCACATTACATTATTTGCCATTTGCCTCTTGTTTTCCTCTCCCCCACTTCACCCTTGCCGTTTCATTCGCCCTTTTTCCGTTCGTCTTTTCATTTTCCTTGATGTCTTAGTTGGCTCCTTTGCTCATTTGGTTGGAATAGTTGAGTATTTATTGCTAAACAGAGAACCTAAGATCTATGGATCCTCATCCGCTTGCTAATCTTTTTAAGAGATCCAATTATGTTGAACCAATTGCTAGTGAGTTTTGTGCACTAGTTTATCTTTATGAAGTTTTGCTTGAAATTCATGAATCTGAAAATTGTGATGAAGAAATTTATGAAGAGATTCACAATAGCTCCTTGAATAAAAAGCATGATTGCAATGATTTTACTATAAATTCTCTTGATGTCAATTGTGCCAATAATATGCAAAAGCCTAAGCTTGGGGATGCTAGTTTTGCTATGTCTACTACTTGTTGCAATGATCATGATTGGGGTGATTCTTCTTGTGATCTTGAAAATTTATTTAAGCCCCATGATGAATATGAGATTAATAATAGTGTTTGCAATAATATTGAAAGTGGGTTTGGAAGAGTGTCAACTTTAGATCCCACATATTTGGAGAATGTTCAATCTTATGATATTTTTGATAAAAGTGGGTTTGGAGAGGTCATGACTTTAGTTAATGTTAATCCCACTATTTTGAAGAGTGTCAACTTTGCATGCATGTGGATCGTGTTGAAAATATTTTATGTGATAGCTATTTTGTTGAATTTGCTTATGATCCCACGTGTTATTATTATGAGAGAGGAAAATATGGTTGTAGAAATTCTCATGATAATAAATTACCTCTCGTTATGTTGAGATTGCTATTGTTTCATTCCGCTTCCTTGCATATGCTAGTTTTTGCTTGATATGATAATTTGTTTGCCTATAAGATGCCTATGCATAGGAAGTATGTTAGACTTAGATGTGTTTGTCACGTGTTTCATGATGCTGTCTTTGTGCTTTAATTTCTATCTTTTATGTGAGCATCATCGAAATCTCAATGCCTAGCTAAAAAGGCTTTAAAGAAAAGCGCTTATTGGGAGACAACCCAATATATTTCCTTTCTGTTTTTGAATAAATAATTCATCTAGCCTCTGGTTAGATGTGGTTTTGTGTTTTAATTAGTGTTTGTGCCAAGTAAAACCGTTAGGATAACCTAAGGTGATAGTTATTTGATCTTGCTGTAAAAAACAGAAACTTTGCGCGCACGAGATTAGTTTTCATAAATCACAGAAACGTGCTTTTCAGTTGATTCTTTTTGCAGTAGATCAATAAACAAATTATCTAGGACTTCCTAATTTGGTAGAATTTTTTAGGTTCCAGAAGTTTGCGTTAGATACAGATTACTACAGATTGTTCTGTTTTTGACATATTCTGTTTTTCGTGTGTTGTTTGCTTATTTTGATGAATCTATGGCTAATAAAAGAACTTATGAACCATAGAGAAGTTGGAATGCAGTGGGTTCAACACCAATATAAATAAAGAATGAGTTCAATACAGTACCTTAAAGTGCTGGTTTGTTTTATTTCGCTAACGGAGCTTATGAGATTTTCTGTTGAGTTTTGTGTTGTGAAGTTATCAAGTTTTGGGTAAAGATTTGATGGATTATGGAACAAAGAGTGGCAAGAGCCTAAGCTTGGGGATGCCCAAGGCACCCCAAGATAAAATTCAAGGACAACCAAAAGCCTAAGCTTGGGGATGCCCTGGAAGGCATCCCCTCTTTCGTCTTCGTCTGTCGGTAACTTTACTTGGGGCTATATTTTTATTCACCACATGATATGTGTTTTGCTTGGAGCATTGAGGGAGTCCTGGACTAAGGGGTCCTCGGGCATCAGGCCTATTATCAATGGGCCGGACTGGTGGGCAGAGAAGACACGAAGGCCGAAGACTGTACCCGTGTCCGGATTGGAATCTCCTTGGCGTGGAAGGCAAGCTAGGAGACCAACTATGAAGATTCCTTCTTATGTAACCGACTCTATGTAACCCTAGATCCCTCCGGTGTCTATATAAACCGGAGGCCATAGTCCGGATAACATATACATTAATTACCATAGTCATACATGCTAGGCCTCTAGGGTTTAGCCATTACGATCTCGTGGTAGATCAACTCTTGTAACACTCATATTCATCAAGATCAATCAAGCAGGAAGTAGGGTATTACCTCCATAGAGAGGGCCCGAACCTGGGTAAACATCATGTCCCCCGTCTCCTACAACCATCGACCTTAGACGCACAGTTCAGGACCCCCTACCCGAGATCCGCCGGTTTTGACACCGACATTGGTGCTTTCATTGAGAGTTCCACTGTGCCGTCGACGAAAGGTTCGATGGCCCCTTCAATCGTCCATAGTGACGCTGTCCAGGGAGAAACCTTCCTCCCCGGACAGATCTTCGTGTTTGGCGGCTTCGTACTGCGAGCCAACTCGCTTGGCCATCTGGAGCAGATCGATAGTTACGCCCCTGGCCATCAGGTCAGATTCGAAAGCTTGAACTACATCGCGGACGTCTGTGGAGACTTGATCTTTGACGGATTCAAGACCGCAACGATCGCTCCCCCTCGTTCCGATGAACATGACTCAAATCTGTCATCGGGTCACATCCAGGAGATGGTTCCTGTTGCTGCAGCGGCCTTAGAGCCGGAGCAGATCGTGCCATCCGAGGCCACAGAGTCCGCGGCGTTGGAGCCGCACACAAACTCGACACCCTACAATATTTGCGTCAACGGAACTCCGGACTCGTCTCCGGCTATAAGTTCTGAACCATGTACTCCTGCGGACACCGAGTTCGATCGGTTATCGATTTTTGAATTCAGCGCCGCAGACATCTTCCAGCACTCACCTTTGGGTGATGTGCTAAACTCTTTAAACAATTTGTCCTTGGAGAAGGACACACAGCCGAACTATGTTCGGTTTGAGCTAGAGGCTGATGATGGGGAATTTTGCTTCCCACCCGCCACCCACTTTATAGCCACCGTCGATGACTTAACCGACGTGCTTGATTATGGACGACGATGCCGACAAGGAGCAAGGCCAAGACCCGCCATTCACTGGACGTTGGATGGCCACCTCTTCGTATGATGTGTACATGGTTGACACACCTAAAAAAGCTAGCGACGATGACAAAGAAGACCCAGTCACAAATAAACCTTCTGGGACACAGTCCAAGCGTCGGCGCCCTAAATGCCGTTCTAAGCCTCGTCGCTCAAAAGATGGCAACACCGGCACCGGAGAAAATAGTACTCCCGGCGACGCCGAAAACAATGAAGACCCTGTTGGAGCTGCATCTGAACAGGAGGAACAAGACAACGGGCAAGATAACCCTGATAAACAGGCCATGCCCATGACCCGAATGACGATAGTTATCGTCCAGTCTCCGAAGATGAGGAGAGCCTCGACAGCGAGGATTTCATCATGCCTGAGGCACCCCTCGAGCAGGAGCGCTTCAAGCGCTAGCTAATAGCTACTGCAAGAAGCCTAAAGAAAAAGAAGCAGCAGCTTAAAGACGATCAAGACCTACTCATTGGCAGATGGACCGATGTCCTGGCAGCCGAAGAACACGGCCCCAAGCGCCCGGCCAAGAGTTACCCAAAGCGCAGACTGCTACCTCAGTTCGACGAGGAGGCACCAGATCCCATACCCCCATCGCGTAATGCGGAACGACCACCATGTGGTCGGGATAGTGCGACGGACCGACCACCTCGCGGTCGGGACAAAACGGCAACTCAGGCCGAACAACAGCCCGCCCCACCGCCTCGCAAAAACAGGGACGGAACAGCTCGGGATCATACATACGACCTTCGGCAGGACCTGGACAGTAGAGAAGGAAATACCAGATCAATCTACGGATCACGAGGACGCTTCCCGACTCGGGATGACGGCTACCTATTCGGACGTGACAAACCTAGTCACGCCCGGGCAATAACTGCAGACAGACTTCATCGGAGGTGCGCCGTGATGCGACCCGATATAGAGGCTCCGCACACCCCCTCTGCTTCATGGATGAAGTACTGGATCATGAATTCCCCGAGGGGTTCAAGCCCGTCAATATTGAATCATACGACGGAACAACCGATCCCGCAGTGTGGATCGCAGATTTTATTCTCCACATCCATATGGCCCGAGGAGACGACCTCCACGCCATCAAATACCTCCCACTAAAATTAAAAGGGCCAGCTAGACACTAGCTAAATAGCCTGCCTGAAAATTCTATCGGCAGCTGGGAGGACTTGGAAGACGCTTTTCTTGACAACTTCCAAGGCACTTATGTCCGGCCACCAGACGCCGATGACTTAAGTCATATAGTTCAACAACCTAGAGAATCAGCCAGAAAATTCTGGACTAGGTTCCTAACCAAAAAGAACCAGATCGTTGACTGTCCGGATGCTGAAGCCCTAGCGGCCTTCAAACACAGCATCCGCGATG
Organism: Triticum aestivum; assembly: GCF_018294505.1. Lineage (NCBI taxonomy): Eukaryota > Viridiplantae > Streptophyta > Magnoliopsida > Poales > Poaceae > Triticum > Triticum aestivum. Next base: position 417,953 of record NC_057799.1, on the reverse strand, counting down.
AATGGCTCGCCCGCCACCTCGGCCAAGAAAAGCCAAAATCCATGGCAGCCCTCACGGCACTCATGACCCGCTTTTGCGTTGGTGAGGATAGTTGGCTGGCTCATAGCACAAACACAGCCAACGAGGCAGGCCCCTCTGAGGCCAAAAACAGCACCGGCAAGCTCCTGCGCAATAAACACAAACGTCGAATTAATGGCGATAACACCGATGACACGGCAGTTCACGCCGGATTCAGTGGCTCCAAGTCCGGCCAGCGGAAGAAGCCTTATAAAAGGAACAGCGAGGGACTATCCAGCTTGGACCGCATACTCGATCGTCCGTGCCAGATACGTGGCTCCCCAGACAAACAAGCCAATCATACCAACAGAGACTGCCGGGTTTTCAAGCAAGCCAGCAAGTCAAATACCAAGAGCAAGGAAACGGGATCACAAAGCGAGGAGGACGATGACGAGCCTCGGCAGCCGAACACTGGGCGGCAGAAGAAATTTCCCCTCAAGTCAAAACGGTGAACATGATATACGCTACACACATCCCCAAGAGGGAGCGTAAGCGAGCACTCAGGGACGTCTACACGGTAGAGCCAGTCGCCCCAAAATTCAATCCATGGTCGTCATTCCCGATCACCGTCGATCGTCAAGATCACCCAACTAGTATCCGCCATGGCGGTTCGGCCGCACTGGTCCTCGACCCAATCATCGACGGATTCCACCTAACATGAGTCCTAATGGACGGTGATAGCAGCCTCAACCTGCTCTATCAGGATACAGTTCGGAAGATGGGCATTAATCCCTCACGAATCAAACCCACAAAGACTACCTTTAAAGGAGTCATACCAGGCGTAGAGGCTCGTTGTACGGGCTTAATCACGCTGGAGGTGGTCTTTGGTTCTTCGGACAACTTCCGAAGCGAAGAGTTAATCTTCGATATCGTCCCCTTCCGTAGCGGCTACCACGCACTACTTGGATGAACTGCGTTTGCTAGATTCAACGCAGTGCCGCACTATGCTTATCTCAAGCTCAAGATGCCCGGTCCATGCGGCGTCATAACAGTAAATGGAAACATGGAACGCTCCCTCCGTATAGAGGAGCAGACCGCCGCCCTAGCAGCAGAAGTACAGAGCGGCCTTCTCAAGCAGCACTATAATCCGGCCGCCGAGCCCCTGGACATCATTAAGAGGGTCCGGACTACACTGCAACAAGACAGCTCGGCTTGTCAAGGGCTCAATTAGCAATTCTGCCTCCGTCCCAGCCCCGACTAGGGACAGGCATTCGTACCACGCGAACATAGATACGCACTCAAAACCCCATGGATACTGACGGAGGCATACTAAGCTCGCGATCCACAGTGCGGCTTGATCGACCCTGGGACTCGCACACCTTTACTTTCCCTTTTTATTTCGGGCTTTTCTCTTTTCAAGGTCTATTCGGAGCACACCAAGGAGGCAAGGAGCTCTGGCGTACAAGGAAATCCACAGGTGATCTCTGCTAACGATTGCCATACTTGTTTTACATACCCAGCCTGCCCTTGGTCATGGCATGTTAAATAGCCTTACTCGTTGATCGCATTACTTGTACAAATACGCCTCGGCGTGTTAATCACATCACAAATAAAGGGTAGCGTCAGCTTATTACTTAATTTTCCTCCTTTTTCCTTCGTATTCATTACGCATGGCACACGTACACTCTGGTGCGTATCATTACGCCAGGGGCTTCATCACGCCCCACATTACGGCAATAAAAATCCGAACACTTTTACAGTATAGTTCGGCACCCCGAACTTATAGCATTATATGCATCGGCTCCGAATCATGTCTTTGGTCAATAGTTGGGTTGCCCGGATCCTATGCTTACTACCTTACGTTCCGCTATATCGGCTAGGATAGTAAAAGGAGAACTACTGCGATTGTGTCCCGATTCTTCCGGACGAGCACCTCAGTAGAGAAAGCCGAAAACTGATTGTCATGATGCTGCGAGAGCTGGTCAGCTATTCGAGAGGTCCCAAATCGTTAGAGATTTTTTCCGCTTCATGCGAAGAATCGGTTTCCCCGATTAGGCGTGTGTCACGCCCCTAGTTCGGTCTTCCGAATACCAGGGGCTTCGCCGAATTTCTTATTGTCAAACTCCTATGGCTAAGTGAGGGCGGTAAAGGTCGCATAGTCTGATTGCCTTGTTCATTGCGCTAAACACCTCCTTTAAGGACCAGAATATGGCATAAAGAGTGTTTAGATTTATCCAAACACCCCCGTACTACCTACGTGGGGGAAGAAGCCGATGACTGGTCAACCCTCAGATTTCATAAACGGTCGCACAGGAGGTAAAAATTAAATCGCAAGCATTATATTACACAACATCATTGTTCCATATTACAGGACAGGATAATATGAATGTTTTCATGGAAATATAACATCCTTTGAACATTGCTCCGCCACAAGGCGGGACCCCTCCAGGACACTATCAAAATATAGCTCGGGTCGACGATGCTCCTTGCCCTCAGGCGGCCCCTCTGTCACCAGCTTCTTGGCATCTAGCTTCACCCAATGCGTCTTTGACGCGGGCAAAGGCCATCCGTGCACCTTCAATGCAGACCAACCGCTTCACGGCTTCGAGCCGTGGGCAGGCACTCACGAGCCGCTTTACAGGACCGAAGTAGCTGCTGGGTATGGGCTCGGCAGGCCATAGCCGGACTATCAGGTCCTTCATGGCTAGCTCGGCCGACCTGTGCAGCTCGACCAGCTGTTTCAGCTGGTCGCTAAAGGGCACCGGATGTTCTGGTCCAAAATATTGAGACCACAATAGCTTCTCCGTAGACATCCCCTCTTCGGCCTGATAAAACTCGGCAGCATCCGATATGCTGCGCGGCAGATTCATAAACGCCCCTGGAAAACCCAAATTCGGATCAATACAAGGAATGTTTCCTTCGCCTACCGGCTCTGCATAGCGAAAGACTTACCCGCCGTAATCTTCTTGGCAGCCTGATTTTCATGGAGAGCGCTCTGGGCTTCGACTTGGGCATCTTGTGCGCTCTGACGGGCCTTCGCAAGTTCGGACTCTTGCGTCTTAAAATCGCGCTCCAAGGACTCAAGCTTCTCGACGGCGTCCTGGAGCTCTTGCTGGGCCTTGCTAACCGGGGCCACGTGCTTCTCGCGCGCGGCGTGTTCCTTGGCCACTTTTTCCTCGGCCTTAGCTAACGCCTTCTTGAGGGCCGCCACCTCGGTCGTGGCCCCTAATAAAGTTCATGACACTTTAGTCAGCTTGAAAATTTTATTCTTCAATATAAACGCAGGTTACTGCATACCTTGGCTATCCTCCAGCTGCTTCTTCACGAGGCGAGCTCTTCCTCGGCCCGCTCCAGTTTCTGCTTCAGTCCGGAGACCTCTGCGGTTTGAGCGGTGGCAGCCCGCAACGAGGCCTATTCATTCACATAGACACCTTCCTGTTAGACTCGTGCGATGATTATTCTTGATCCTCTGTCCGGCTTTTTCTTATGGAGCACCGAACAGAGCATCAGGGGCTACTGTCTACGCTATGATATTTCTCTTACAATTATATTACTCACCTCAAAGCCTATTAGAAGGCTAGTCCAGGCCTCGGTCAATCCGTTTTTGGCGGACTGAACCCTTTCAATCACCATACCCATATGGGCACGGTGCTCATCCACAATGGAGGCGCCTTGCAATGCTTCCAGTAGACGATCCGGTGCCTCTGGTTGGACAGAGGTCTCCGGTAGCTCACCCCCTCCTTTTGGGAAGGTCCGTTTGCCAGACTCCGGAGCCGTACAGGTCTCCGGAATAGAATTCGGCTGAGGGTCGAGTAGAACTCGCCCGCACAGTCCGTCTCCGTAGGGGCTTTTTCCCCCATATATCCGACGACCCGGGAGTCATCCTGGGGCGACGCCCTGACGATCTCTGGAGCCTTCCCCCGGCCCGAGAAGGCCCTTTGGGACGCCTCCTCGTCATCGCCTTTGGCCGAAGGGGAGTAGGCTGGCGGCGGTGACATACTGACCCTCTCCTTTGGGTCCAGCAAACCTTCTGATGAAGATCGCGAAGAACTGTCCTGAGCCGGACTAAAATAACATGATTCAAACATATCAATATTGCAAGGCGGAAAGGATGGATGTTCGGGCGTGAATAAAGGGATTTGATACTTACGATGCGGCCCGAGGCTTGGCCCGGGAAGGCCGCTCCGGACTGCTATCGACATCCCACGCGGAGTTATCCGCGGGGTAGCCCTTCCCCCTTTTGGGTGCCTCCGCCTCCAGATGCGTGGAGGCCGTTCTCTTCTTCCTCCCCACCTCGGGTGGGGAGTCGTCTTCCTCTTCCTCGTCATCGTCCTTGGCGGACAAAGAGCGAGTTTCGTCTTCGGACATCACGCCTGAAGCGCCTTTTTGGTGAGGGCCCCTCTGGGCTCCTTTGGCCGCTTTCTTGGCCGTTTTCTCTGGCACCTCATAAGGTGCAGGAAATAGCATTTTCGTCAGTAATGGAAATTCGGGGTCTTCGGGCAGCGGAGCTGGACATTTAATCCCCTCTGCTACCTCGATCCAGGCCTGAAAACATGGGTAGGAAGGCTTAGGCTTCTTTCCTCAAAATATGCTAGTAAAGGGTATGCCTTGAAAACATGTAACAGCTTACCAAATTAGCCTGATGTTTCAAGTCGAGCCCGCGATCCTCGGTCATGGGCGGTGGTGTCTTGCCGGCCTTGAAAAGCACTTTCCAGATGTCTTCGTGCGTCGTGGCGAAGAGCTCTAGTAGCGTCTGGTGCTTGGCCGGATCATACTCCCACAGATAGCAAGTCCGGCATTGGCACGGAAGAACCCGACGAATGAGCATGACCTGGATCACGTTGACGAGCTTGATTTTCCTGTCTATCATGTTCTGGACGCACGTCTGGAGCCCAGTCAACTCGTCCGGGGGACCCCAGGTTAGGCCCTTCTCTTGCCAGGAGGTGAGCCGCATCGGGGTTCCAGATCGGAATTCGGGGGCCGCCGCCCAGTTAGCGTCGCGCGGCTCGGTGATGTAGAACCACCCCGATTGCCACCCCTTCACCGTCTCCGCAAAGGAGCCTTCGGGCCAGATAACATTGGGCATCTTGCCCACCATGGCGCCTCCGCACTCTGCTTGCTGACCGCTCACCACCTTCGGCTTCACGTTGAAGGTCTTCAGCCATAAGCCGAAATGAGGTGGGATGCGGAGAAAGGCCTCGCACACGACAATGAATTCCGTGATGTTGAGAATAAAGTTAGGGGCTAGGTCATGGAAGTCTAGCCCATACTAAAACATCAATCCGCGGAAAAACGGGTGGAGAGGGAATCCCAGCCCGCGGACAAAGTGTGTGAGAAACACAACCCTCTCATGGGGCTCGGGAGTAGGGACGATTTGCCCCTTTGCCAGGAGTCGGTGAGTAATCTCCTTGGCTAAATAGCCGGCCTCCCGGAGCTCCGTGATGTCCTTCTTCTTAACGGAGGAGGCCATCCACTTGCCTCCAGCTCCGGATCCGGACATGTGTGGAGTGCTTTCTCGAACAAGGAAAAGCTAAAGCTTGGGCGCTGGAGCTCAAGGACGGAAGGACTGAAGGAGAGAAGGGGTGTGGGTGAAGGAGGGGAATCCTTATCCCCTTATAAAGGCCGCGAATGTCAAGCGCCTCCCCACTCGCCCTAAAAACTCGCCTATTCCCAAAGGTTGTATAAGCGACACGGTTGGGTTACCCATGCCCGCATTGATGAGAATCCCGCGATAAGGGGACACGATCTCTGATTTGACAAGACGTGCCAATGGCAACCGCATCTCGAGACGTGGGGCGTCGAACACGAAAACGGTCCGAAATTATGGCCGGGCTGACGTAATGTCATGTTGTAAAGAGCTGTCAGCGGATTGGACTCGTGCGAGTATTATATTCTCTTTGCGGCTGTATGTGGTATGTGTTACAGGTCCGGATACTATCGTCGCATTCGAAGACTATCGTGGAGTTCGGAAAAAAGGGGAACCCGCCTTGCAATGCCGAAGACAATCTGCACGCCGGACTCCTCGTCATTGAAGCCAGGTTCAGGGGGTACTGAGGGAGTCCTAGACTAAGGGGTCCTCGGGCGTCCGTACTATTATCAATGGGCCGGACCGGTGGGCTGAGAAGACACGAAGGCCGAAGACTGTACCCGTGCCCGGATTGGACTCTCCTTGGCGTGGAAGGCAAGCTAGGTGACCAACTATGAAGATTCCTTCTTATGTAACCGACTCTATGTAACCCTAGATCCCTCCGGTGTCTATATAAACCGGAGGGCGTAGTCCGGATAACATATACATTCATTACCATAGTCATACAGGCTAGGCCTCTAGGGTTTAGCCATTACGATCTCGTGGTAGATCAACTCTTGTAACACTCATATTCATCAAGATCAATCAAGCAGGAAGTAGGGTATTACCTCCATAGAGAGGGCCCGAACCTGGGTAAACATCGTGTCCCCCGTCTCCTGCAACCATCGACCTTAGACGCACAGTTCAGGACCCCCTACCCGAGATCCGCCGGTTTTGACACCGACAAGCGTCTTGTATGATTTGAGTCTTTGCTTTTTAGTTTACCACGGTCATCCTTGCTGTACACACCTTTTGAGAGAGACACACGTGACTGGGAATTTATTAGAATACTCTATGTGCTTCACTTATATCTTTTGAGCTATATAATTTTTGCTCTAGTGCTTCACTTATATCTTTTAGAGCACGGTGGTGGTTTTATTTTATAGAAATTATTGATCTCTCATGCTTCACTTATATTATTTTGAGAGTCTTCTAGAACAACATGGAATTTGCTATGGTTATAAAAATTGGTTCTAGTATGATGGGTATAATAAAAACTATCATAGAAAGTGCATTAAACATTATGATCAATTTGATGCTCGATAATTGTTTTGAGATATAAAGGTGGAATGTTAGAGTCATGCTAGTTGGGTAATTATGAAATTGAGAAATACTTGTGTTGAAGTTGGCAAGTCCCGTAGCATGCACGTATGGTAGAAGTTGTGTAACAAATTTGTTGCATGGGGTGCTCTTTTGATTGCCTTCCTTATGTGTGGAGGTCGGGATCGCGCGATGGTTAACTCCTACCAACCCTTCCCCTAGGAGCATGCGTAGTAGTACTTTGCTTCGAGGGCTAAGTAAACTTTTGCAATAAGTATATGAGTTCTTTATGACTAATGTGAGTCCATGGATTATACGCACTCTCATCCTTCCACAAATTTTCTAGCCTCTACGGTACCGTGCATTGCCCTTTCTCACCTTGAGAGTTGGTGCAAACTTCGCCGGTGCATCCAAATCCCGTGATATGATACGCTCTACCACACATAAACCTCCTTATATCTTCCTCAAAACAACCACCATACCTACCTATCATGGCATTTCCATAGCCATTTCGAGATATATTTCCATGCAACTTTCCAACGTTTCGTTTATTATGACACACTTCATCATTGTCATATCGCTTTGCATGATCATGTAGTTGACATTGTATTTGTGGCAAAGCCACCATTCATAATTTTTTCATACATGTCACTCTTGATTCATTGCATATCCCGGTACACCGCCGGAGGCATTCACATAGAGTCATATTTTGTTCTAAGTATTGAGTTGTAATTCTTGAGTTGTAAGTAATAAAAGTGTGATGATCATCATTATTAGAGCATTGTCCCATGTGAGTAAAGGATGATGGAGACTATGATTCCCCCACAAGTCGGGATGAGATTCCGGACTAAATAAAAAAAGGGGCCAAAGAAAAAAAGAGAAAAAGGCCCAAGAAAAAAAAGAAAGAAAAAAAGAAAAAAATGAGAGAAAAAGAGAGAAGGGACAATGTTACTATCCTTTTTCCACACTTGTGCTTCAAAGTAGCACCATGATCTTCATGATAGAGACTCCTATATTGTCACTTTCATATACTAGTGGGAATTTTTCATTATAGAACTTGGCTTGTATATTCCAATGATGGGCTTCCTCAAAATGCCCTAGGTCTTCGTGAGCAAGCAAGTTGGATGCACACCCACTTAGTTTCTTGTGTTGAGCTTTCATATATTTATAGCTCTAGTGCATCTGTTGCATGGCAATCCCTACTCACTCACATTGATATCTATTAACGGACATCTCCATAGCCCGTTGATACGCCTAGTTGATGTGAGACTATCTTCTCCCTTTTTGTCCTCTTCACAACCACCACTCTATTCCACATATAGTGCTATGTCCATGGCTTGCGCTCATGTATTGCATGAGAGTTGAAAAAGCTAAAGCGCGTTCAAAAGTATGAACCAATTGCTTGGCTGAAAGCGGGGTTGTGCATGATGGGAGTATTTTGTGTGATGAAAATGAAGCATAGCCTAACTATATGATTTTGTAGGGATAAGCTTTCTTTGGCTATGTTATTTTGATACGACATGATTACTTGTTTGTATGCTTGAAGTATTACTATTTTTATGTCAATATGAACTTTTATTTTGAATCATTTGGATCTGAATATTCATGCCACAATTAAGAGAATTACATTGGAAATTATGCTAAGTAGCATTCCACATCAAAAATTCTGTTTTTATCATTGACCTACTCGAGGACGAGCAGGAATTAAGCTTGGGGATGCTTGATACTTTTCCAACGTATCTATAATTTTTTTATTGTTCCATGCTATCATATTATATATTTTTGATGTTCAATGGGCTTTATTTTACACTTCTATATTATTTTTGGGACTAACCTATTAACAGGAGGCCCAACCCAAATTGCTGTTTTTTTTGCCTATTTCAGTGTTTCGAAGGAAAGGAATATCAAACGGAGTCCAAACGGAATGAAACCTTCGGGAACGTGATTTTCGGAACAAACGTGATCCAGAGGACTTGGAGTGGACGTCAAGCAATCAACGAGGAAGCCACGAGGCAGGGAGGCGCACCTGCCCCCCTGGCACGCCCCCACCCTCGTGGGCCCCTCGTAGCTCTCCTGACCGACTTCTTTCGCCTATATATACTCATATACCCTGGAAACAACAGAGGAGGAGCCAAAACCCTATTTCCACCGCCGCAACCTTCTGTACCCGTGAGATCCCATCTTGGGGCCTTTTCCGGCGCTCCGCCGGAGGGGGCATTGATCACGGAGGGCTTCTACATCAACACCATAGCCTCTCCGATGATGTGTGAGTAGTCTACCTCAGACCTTCGGGTCCATAGTTATTAGCTAGATGGCTTCTTCTCTCTCTTTGGATCTCAATACAAAGTTCTCCTCGACTCTCTTGGAGATCTATTCGATGTAATCTTCTTTTGCGGTGTGTTTGTAGAGATCCGATGAATTGTGGGTTTATGATCAAGATTATCTATGAACAATATTTGAATCTTCTCTGAATTCTTTTATGTATGATTGGTTATCTTTGCAAGTCTCTTCGAATTATCAGTTTGGTTTGGCCTACTAGATTGATCTTTCTTGCAATAGGAGAAGTGCTTAGCTTTGGGTTCAATCTTGCGGTGCTCGATCCCAGTGACAGTAAGGGAAACGACACGTATTGTATTGTTGCCATCGAGGATAAAAAGATGGGGTTTATATCATATTGCTTGAGTTTATCCCTCTACATCATGTCATCTTGCTTAAAGCGTTACTCTGTTCTTATGAACTTAATACTCTAGATGCATGCTGGATAGCGGTCGATGTGTGGAGTAATAGTAGTAGATGCAGGCAGGAGTCGGTATACTTGTCGCGGACGTGATGCCTATATACATGATCATGCGTAGCTATTCTCATAACTATGCTCAATTCTATCAATTGCTCGACGGTAATTTGTTCACCCACCGTAATATTTATGCTATCTTAAGAGAAGCCACTAGTGAAATCTATGGCCCCCAGGTCTATTTTCCATCATATTAATCTCCCAACAACTAGCAATTTCTATTACTGTTTATTTTGCTTTCTTTACGTTTAGTCTTTATCATAAAAATACCAAAAATATTATCTTATCATCTCTATCAGATCTCACTTTTGCAAGTGGCCGTGAAGGGATTGACAACCCCTTTATCGCGTTGGTTGCAAGGTTCTTATTTGTTTGTGTAGGTGCGAGGGACTTGAGCGTGGTCTCCTACTGGATTGATACCTTGGTTCTCAAAAACTGAGGAAAATACTTATGCTACTTTGCTGCATCACCCTTTCCTTTTTAAGGGAAAACCAACGATGTGCTCAAGAGGTAGCATGATGTTCACTGGTCTTTGGTCAAGCGCATTCTCCGGTACATTCACGGCACACCGACCTTCGGTCTTCGTCTTCGCGCCTCCGCCTCCACCGAGCTATTTGCTTACACTGATGTGGATTGGGCCGGTTGTCCTGACACTCGACGATCTACGTCGGGATATTGTGTCTTCTTCGGCGACTCTCTCATCTCATGGTCCTCTAAGCGGCAGCCCACCGTCTCCCGCTCGAGTGCTGAGGCCGAGTACCATGCCATTGCCAACGTTGTTGCCGAGACATGTTGGCTACGTCAACTACTTGGCAAACTTCGGGTCTCGATCCCGAAAGCTATGGTTGTTTTCTGTGATAATGTTTCGGCCACCTATCTCGCGGCCAATCCGGTGCAGCATAACCACACCAAGCATATTGAACTTGATGTTTATTTCGTCAGCGAAAAGGTTTAGTTGGGTCAGCTCCGTGTTCTTCATGTACCGACCACCCAACAGTTTGCCGACATTATGACCAAGGGGCTTCCAACCGCTGCATTCCAGGAGTTCGGTTCCAGTCTTTGCATCGCCGACGCCGATGCTTCGACTGCGGGGAGGGGGGTGTTGAACGTGACATATTTGTATTGCTATTCCTATCTTCTCTAGCCTTGTATAGTTGACTCCTAAAGATATGGTAGGATTAGTTTCCTTGTCACGCAAGACACACTGGTAGAAAAAAGCCCTTTAGTCCCGGTTCGCAACAGCCTTTAGTCCCGGCTGTGCAACCGGGACTAAATATGCGCGACTAAAGACCCCCCCCCCCTTTAGTCGCGCCTCTTATGTTCCTTGCGTCAGCTGCAAAATCTTTGAACACTCTGTCGATCTTTCTCCATTGCGTTCCATCAGCGGGGTGTCTCAACTCCCCGTCGGACTTACGGCCCTCTTTGTGCCATCGCAACGACTTGGCATGCTTTTTGTTCATGAACAGACGTTTCAACCGTGGTATTATAGGAGCATACCACATCACCTTGGCAGGAACCCTCTTCCTGGGTTTCTCGCCCTCAACATCGTCACCAGGGTCATCGCCTCTGATCTTATAACGCAATGCAGTGCATACAGGGCATTCATTCAAATTCTCGTATTCACCGCGGTAGAGGATACAGTCGTTAATGCATGCATGTATCTTCAGAACCTCTAAACCTAGAGGGCAGACAACCTTCTTTGCTTCGTACGTACTGGCGGGCAACTCGTTATTCTTCGGAAACATATTCTTCAACATTTTCAGCAAATTTTCAAATGATGAGTCACCTACACCTTCCTGTGCCTTCCATTTTGGCAAATCCAGTGTGCAGCCTAGCTTTTTCAGACTATTATCGCATCCTCGATACAACGACTTTTTGTGATCCTCTAACATGCGATCCAAATTCTCCCTATCCTTGTCAGTTTCGCAGCGTCTCCGTGCATCAGCAATGGTCCGACCAAGATCATCAGCGGGCTCATCATGTGCCTCTTCTTCACCTTCACCTAACCCTTCCCCACCTTCAGCATCATCCTCCATGAAAGTATCACCGAAATGATCATGATAGTTGTCATCGATATCATCCCCTTCTTCATCTTCTTCCATTCTAACCCCTCTTTCTCCATGCTTGGTCCAACAATTATAGCTTCGCATGAAACCGTGCCGAAGCAGGTGCATGTGAACCTCTCTTGAGGAGGAGTAACCCTTCTGATTCTTACAGACAGCACATCGACAGATAATAAAACCTCGCTGCTTGTTCGCATTTGCCACTACGAGGAAATCTTTCAAACCCGTAGTGAACTCGCCGGAGAGTCGGGGACCGTTCATCCATTGCCGATTCATCTGCATTATTATTATATAAAGTATATAATTAACCATCATGCATTTGTTAAACTAACTAGCTAAAAATAATACAAATTAAACAATGAACTACACACATGCATATTTTATCAATGACACATGAAAGGTTCAAGTTGCTAACCGCGATCGCGGAGGAAAAATAAATGAGAAAGCTCAAGTGTGGCTCGGACACTTCATATCATGTTTGTTTCAGGCTCTCGGGCATTTCATCGAACACCTTGTGTGCATAGGAGGAACCAAAAGCAAACCCACCACCCCCTTCTGAAAATTGTGAAGTGAGCTGAGTGAAGTGAAGTGAGCTGAGTCCTATATATAGGGATGGGCCTTTAGTCCCGGTTGGCCAGGCCAACCGGGACTAAAGCCCCTCCCGTCCGCCAGCTGGATGGGCCTTTAGCCCCGGTTGGCCTGGCCAACCGCGACTGAAGGCCTTCGGGGACCTTTAGTCCCGGTTGGCCAGGCCAACCGGGACTAAAGCCTCTCCCGTCCGCCAGCTGTCGACCGAGCGCGCTGGGCCCAGATAGTTGGTCGCGGGTCTCCTTCCGAACCGCGACTAAAGGCCCCTTTTGTCGCGGTTCGATTGTTTTGGGAACTAATGAGGGCGTATGGTGACATCCTGTGTATATATTGTGACCGACTCCATGGGAGTTGCACTACGTATTCTTTCTACACTAGGTAATGGAACCAAATAAATAAATACTCAGTTGATATATAATCCATGTACGTCACACCAAGCCTTGCATTCTCAGTCCAGCATACGTACACATGCTATGCTGCTGTACTGAATATGAATAACAGCACACATTGCAAACTGATCTGAGCGGCATACTCAGCACACACATGAGCAGAAAACAAACAACACTAACAATGATACATAGGTCTTGCGGCATCAAGCAAGCACCACTTTATTCTTTCTTCAGGAAGGGAAACACACATTCCACCATCTTGGCAAGAAAACACACCCAATTTGGCTTGCAGTGTGAAGGGTGGAAAGCAGCGAGATACGTCGGCCATCCGTCCATCAAACCTACACAACACAGGGAATGCCAAAACAAATGAATTGATCACCGAATGCATAAAGGAGTAGATCAAACAATTTGCTTGCTTGCTATACATCCCCTTACCCTGATGGTCTCAAGCTTGGGAGCAAACATCTTGGCCTCGCATATCTGTTGCAGCTTGAAGAGTTGATGCAGGTAGATACGCTTCAGGTTTGGGAACTCCAATGCACCTTTATGGTTCGTAGCTATTCTTGTCAGAATCTCTGGCTCCACGGGGAACACTTTCCTCAGATCACCACAAAAAGAAATGTGAAGTGTCTCCAAGCTTCTCAAGGTGTATAGCACCGACATCACGAGGACAAATGTGAGCCTCGGGCAGGAGAACAGGTGTATGCTCTGCAGTTTCGCAAAGGAGAGATTATCTTCAGCATTGAGTGTCCTCTCTTTGCTCCAAATGCAATGGGTCGTCGGGAGATCAGCCGCCCAAAACTCAACTAGTTCTTCAAATTTGCAATATCCCCAGACAATATTGAAGACCGTATGCATCTTGGGGCATCTCACCACATGACAAGATTCCAGATGTTCCCATATAAGTTCCTCATTTTCTTTGGACATCATGTGTTCCGGGATGACAGTGCTGACGGAAGAATTGTCGTGCACATGCAACGACTTGGCCTTGTTCATCACAAAGATGGTAGCCCTCATTGCTCGTGTGCTCTCCATTCTAGTGAAACTAATTCCATCACCAATCTCCACATGAGAGCCCAACGGCTGAAACTGCGGTGCACTATTATAGCCATCATCAACAGTAATGTTGTTAGCAATAAAATCCATGTACGTGATGTAAGCATTGGGTATTAATGACTTCGGTCGAGGAGGACCCATTATCTGCGGTGCGCTACTACCAATGGCAGTGTTCTTCTTATTGCTTTGATCCTCAACTTTGTTGCTACAAGCTGGGACACATAGCTTCAAATGGAACCTAGTACTCTTCCAGCATAAGTCAACATTACTCTCTAATACCAAGGTCTGAAGAAACCTTATGTCCATTATAGTAGCATATGCTTGATGAAATTCTGCTTGAACATGACAGACTGAGCAATCAATACTTAACAATGTATCTTTTGGCATCCCATTTTTTGGCCATAGAATGGAAAGGAGCTGCATACATCCCAATAGAATAATTTTTTGGAGTCTTCGAGCCTGCACCATCTGATCTTTGAGGTCTAGTGTTTTGACCAATGTGCCTGATAGATCTAGGTCCTCAAGATTTGGAAGTGATCCACACAATCTGAAGTTCACCAATCTTGCACAACCAGCCAAAGAGATACGAGAGATTTTGGCCTCCTTTTTATCATCCTCTGTGGCACGTGCATCCAAGCTGAAGGATTCAAGTGAGGGTGGCAGTCCTTCGGGGCCAACATGTTCCAATCCAACACAACCGTCGAGAACCAAAATCTTGAGACTGGTTGCCCCTGACATACTTGGCAAAACTTGAATTGTACTATCCCCAGTCAAGTCAAGGAACTCCAACTTCACCATGTCTATGAATTCATCCATTTTGCACGTTTGCCAAGGGGAAGTGGGCTCACTCACTCGAAGCTTGTGAAGGCTCTGCAGTTGTCGCCATGCAAAATTGTGGCACCAAATCCTTCCTTTCTTTATATGTACCTCCCTAATGTTTGCAGCCATCTTCTCTATTATCTCTGGTGATGCAGGCAGATCCCAATCTGTATTTGCATATGTCTATCACCCATAGGCTCTTAAAAAAATCCATTGTTTGTCTATCTTGCTTCTTGTCTTGTTCTGGTTGTAGATCCTGGCAACTATCTAATCCAAGGAATCTTAACTTGTGGCAACAATGAAAAGGAGGAGAGGAAAAATTGAAGGTGCAGCGGCATAACTTGAGCACACAAAGTTTGTCCGATTGATGAAACATGTCATAAGGTAAGTGTCTCAATGAAGGATTTGCAACTGTAGTAAGGAAAAAGGACGTTGACTCTGGATGCACAACAGAGCTCTCTTTGGAAAATATCCACCGTTTAGGAGGAGTCTTCAGTTCATGACCAAAAGAGGGCAGTGCATTAGACGAATAATCCTCTATATTTATGTGTTGATGCAGAGCAGCTGCAGCCTCCCATGCTTCGTCACCATGGCCTCCTTGTATAATCCCATCACAGACCCAATAATTAGAAGCATGGGTGGCCCAGTCATAGTCCATGATATTGCCTCCTTGAGAATTTAATGACAACAGATACAAGCAACACTCTTCGGATACTTCACCAAGCTTATCTGTGTACCCAGAAATTTCTCTAGCCTCTTTTTGCAACAAATAATTCCACCTCAAAGCAGTCCAGTCATGATAAAGAAAAGGATGTGAATTATCCACCTTATTACTAATTCCTGGGCTGAGTCGGAGCCTCCCTCGAAATGTCCACAATACTCGACTACCCCACACTGACAGAGGAATGCCAAAATCATTCAGGTCAATTGTGTTGCCGCTCCCATTATGGAAGACCAGTAATTGTTTCTCTTGTTGTACAACCTGATAGATCTCTGCCCCAACATCTTGTATCTCAGCTCTGGACCCTTCATCTGCCCCTTTGAAATCATCTTCTTCGTCTTGTCTATCAAACATATCCATTACCCTTTGAGGAAGCTTGAGTTCTTGTGCGATTGTCCTCTGGAGTGCTCGTCGGCTTTTCCACCTCGAGCAATCGACGTGGATGATCTTGTCGAATCTGTTCAGCAGAGACGGCGGAGGGTCTTTGGCTATGGCTCTAAGCACCGCCGAAGCACCCAGCCCATTCCATCCATCAAAATAGATGGCCTTGTGTGCATTACTGCTTGTGTCCTCTAGATAAGGGATTATTGTCTGCACCGCTTCTTCAATGGTGTCCGGAGTAATATACTGCATTAGTAAGTTGATGGCAATTAGCAGTTTTCATCTACCAATTGAAGAAGGTGCGCCTAATTTTGTTTTATTATTCTCTTCTCGTTATAGCCAAAGGATGGACACTAACTATATGTGCTGTCCGTAGTTTTGAGTGTCTGTGTGTCTGTGTGTAGGCTCACAGTAAGCCTGTTGACCATAGTTTGAGTGTCTGTGTGTTAATTGCAGGCGGCAGGTCATCGCCAATGTGTTATGGTGTGTTTTGGTTGGGGCTAATGAACACCTAACCAAATCTTGAAGGTATGACAATTTTATTCAAGAACCAACTAATTAAGACAGCCATCTCTGACATACATATATAACGTAGAAGAAAGTAATAATACTAGACTACACTAGTGTGAGAATTGCATGCATGCATGCATGCATTTGTACGCAGACAAATTCATACCTTTCGAGGCATGACGACAAGAAGATGCACAAATCTAACCCATCGATCAAATTTGCAGCTCAAGATGATTTAATTGCAGCTCCCACCTGCTAGTTAGTTACCACAAGAGAGTAATTGTTACTCGAAGCATAATGAAAAAATATATATATATATATGATGATGTTTTGGAAAGAAAAGAAACTGCAAGCAATTTACAAGAGAAATTATATACTATGTAGCACAAGAACCGTATTAATAGTTTTGATAGTACCTTAATCAGTAGGCTGGTGTGCTGACCTATTGCTTATGCCAGATGAAGGAGGAACAATGGACGAAGATTTGATGGTCTTGCCTGTGTTGCTTCTTTCTTTGGCTTTAGTTTTGGACAAAGCTAAGATGGTGCTTTGCTTGAGGCTCGAGTTACTTCAAGAATAAAGATTGAGCTGTCTGCTTCTTCCTCCTTTCCTTTTTCTTTTTCTTTTTCTTTTTCTTTGAATAAAGAAAAGCAGGGTGGGGCCTGGATTCCAAGCAATATCGAAAGGTGTGTCGGAGGGAGGGACTCACAGATTTTTTCTTTCTCTTCTTCTCTTTTTCATGAAAAACATAAAAATAAGAACCCCGCAAGCAGCCATGGAGGAAATATATCCAGCATGCAGTTTGCATACATGTGATGCAGTGCAAAGATTCAAAGAATGCAAGCACCGATTCACCTGAAATGCCATCAATTGTGTTGGAGTCAGCGAAACTGCACGGCAGACTACGCTACTCAATTGCAAAAAAAAAAGAGGATAAAATGTTGATATAATGCACCAGTACTATGACTCCCCTGTCAGTCGATTGATTGATTTTTCGAAAAGGGGCGCTTTATTACTTAAAAAAATTAAGCATTACACTCGGCCTCTGCATAACTAAGATGCCCCTAGAGGAAGCGATGCCGCGGGTTGGGAGCATGGGACCACGCGGCGGAGGAGCGAATGGAACCCGAACTGGCCGTGGTCGCGTAGGTCCGGCTGAAGCTGCGGCCGCAAAGCCGCAGGCGCTTGGGAATATGTGCACACTCCTTCGTCAACTTCTTTATCTCGCCTGCCCTGGCCCGTGCCAGCATCTGGGTGACTTTGCTGCATGTGACGAGCCATCGGATGGGCGGCGTCCATGTTGCCCTTCTCTAGCTCACCGGCGAGGCGGTGACCTCGAAGTCCACTCTCCACTCATGCTCCACGTACCTGGTGTGCCCCATCTGGTTGCCGAAGTCCGGGCAGCACAACATCGGCACGCCGTCGCACACACTCTCCGTCGTCGAGTTCCGCCCGTCCTGCGTGCACAACTCGGCCACGGCCGCGTACCGGAGCACCTTTTCCTGCGGCGCCTACTCAACCACGATGCCGCTCCCGCGCGTCGGCGCTCGAACCTGTCCGCGGCGATCAGGGCTGCCGGCTGGAACACACAGAGGAACGACATGCCACTACCAGCGATGCCCCACGCCGTCTTCATCGGGTCCTGCGTGGGCATGCACGCCAGGCTGCTGAAGCTGGCGTATAACACAGTCGATGCTGGTCGCGCGTCCAGTCACTTCAGGCAGCCCCGGTCATGCCGCAGCAGGCTGCTCTCGGTGGCGGACGCGGGGGAGAACAGATGGAGCGGAGTTAATTGCATGTTAGTACCACACTTCAGCACCTACTCACGGATTGGTACCATCTCAGCGCCTAATTGCTGCAAAACAGTCTAAGTCATGTATAACAGTGTATTGACGTTGTATCTGACCGACGGGACCCCTATCATGTGATGACGTGGCAATTTTTTTGCTAAAAGACCCTGAGTTTTTATTTAATCACTTATATATCCCTGGTTAGCAAGAAAAGGACAGCCAAATAAGATCCTCTCACACAAAATAAAAATAAAACGGTGAATTACAACGAAACATGTAGAGTCCGTATAACGCCTAATCTGGAGGGGGGGCAATCCTTAGATCAAGCTGCCACCCATGTTGGGTAAAAGTATCCCTCGCCGTAGCCTCCAATCGTGTACACACCTCCGTAAACAGGCCTCGATTCTCCACGCGTTGTAGAGAGGACCATAAACGAAGAGTCCCGATACATCTGTAGATAACCTGCAACAGAGAAGTACTTTTATCGTTAAAAACCTTATCATTCCTACATAGCCAAAGCGACCAAATAACGGCAAGCGCTCCCACCCCGAGAAGAGTTCTAAACCTGTGATCAATCTCATGTAATCAGTTGCCAAATACATTAGTAACACTACAGGGAGGATACAAGCCAGAAGCTATTTGGATGACTAGCCATATAGAACGAGCCAATTTGCATTGGAAGAATAAATGTTTTATTGTCTCCTCATGGTGACAAAATACACATTGCGGGCTTCCATGCCAATTCCTCTTAATAAGGTTATCTTTAGTAAGAATGACTCCGCGACGAAGATATCATGCAAAGATTTTATTCTAAGAGGTATCTTCATCTTCCAGATCTTCTTATTATTAACAACTGGCACATCGGACTGGATTAACGCTCTATACATAGAATCCACTGAGAATTGTCCATTCCCATGGAGGTTCCATCGGAATACATCAGACCCATGTGACAATTGCACCGTGGACAACCGTTGGAGCAGAATATTCCACGATTGGAGTCTGGGTTCAATTAAGTCTCTTCTGAACATCACATTTGGCGGAAATGATTCCATTACCGTGGCGATAGTATCACCTTTGTGGCGCACAATGTTGTATAGAGCCGGATATTGTTCCCGGAGTATGGCATTTCCTAGCCACTTGTCCTTCCAGAATATAATTTCCGAGCCACCCTTAATCGAGAAGGATCCATAGCAAAAGAAATGTTTCTTCGTAGCCATTAGACCTGCCCAAAAGTGGGAATCCCCAGGCTTCCAATATACTTGGGATACCGCCTTGGAACCCACATATTTCCTCCTTAGGAGGGTTTGCCAAACACCATCTTTCGTTAGTAATTTAAACAACCATTTGCCGAGGAGGGCCCTATTCTTAACCTCAAGGTCATGAATGCCCAACCCGCCTTGGTCTTTGGGACGGAAAACCACACTCCATTTAGCCAATCGATATTTCTTTCTCTCGCTATCTCCTTGCCAAAAGAATCTTGATCGGAAGTAATCTAATATATATAAAACTCCTTTCGGTAATTGGAAGAAGGAAATCATATATAGTACCATATTACTAAGTACTGAATTTATGAGGACCAATCTTTCACCCAGAGACAACAGTTTACCTTTCTAACTTCTAAGTCTTTTTTGCAGTCTCTCCTCGACGTGTTTCTATTCAGCATTTGTGAGTCTCCGATAATGTATCTGTATCCCCAAATATGTGATCGAAAACTGACCCAACCCGCATCCGAACAGTTCAGCGTACAGGTGGGCCTCGTCTTGAGAAACAGAACTAAGTTACTTAGGCCAATGATAACATCAATAGGTTAAAACTGAAATCTGTATAGTATGGTTCCCATTTGTCCGTCGGTTAATTTGCGACAGAAGAGTAAATAAGTTGATTAAGTTGACTGACGCCCCGGTCGCTCCCCCGCGGGGCGATCTGGGCGTGTCGCGAGCCGCCGCAACCTGCCGACGAGCGCCGCCGGGCAAAGCCCGTTCAGCGTTGGTGGCGGCGGGTCCTACTCCTCTCTCCTTGGGTGGGGGTCGCGAGGGGGCCGCTCATCCTGACAGAGGCGTGAGGCCACGCGGCTCGGCGGGCTGCACCGGCACAGCATGCGTTACTTGTGAGCTGGGTCAGTCCTGATGGATCCCAGCTTCGCGGGCTCGCGGCCGGACTTGTCCCGTGCTAACGCGGCTAGCGTGCGAGGGCCGCGGCGTGGTGGCAGCCGGCAGTCCGAGGGCAGCAGGCGCACGTTCTCCCAGCGCGGATCTGTAGTGCACGCGCGGACGCCGGCCTCCACGCGGTTCTGCTCGGCGCTGGCCTAGTGCCGGTGTGCGGGCGGCCGGAGTCTTGGAGCCGACGACTGTCTACGGTATGCCAGACAGTCGGATCTGTAGTCAGGCAGCTGGTACGTTGCCTTGATTCAGATCTGGAAAGCTTGGTGGTGGTGATCCAGATCCGGTCGACCTGTTTGGTGGTGACTGGCCTCCTACGACTCCACGACGGCGGTGGTCATCCGAAGGTCTTAGGGAGGGTTCATCTCTCGAGATCCGGCGGTTGACTTCGGCGGTGAAATGCAAAACTACGGACGGCGGCTTGATGCAGAGAGATGGTTGTGCAGCGGCGACGACACATCGCATGTACTGCTGGGATTGCGGAAAAATGATGGCGACAACACATGAGTGACTTTGATGATGGTGCTATTCGAGCACCCGGTCTAGAGCTCCGGGGTGAAAGCCTAGGTTCGATCGGAGTTGGTCATACCTGGCAATGGCGATATTTTTTACGTCATTACCTTGTTGAAGACATTGCTCGGACATGCTTCGGACTGATTCTTCAGGGTGAAAACCTAGATTCTGGCCTTTGTGGCTGCATCCGGTGACGATGACGCTTGAGCGTCGCTCCCTAGCTTCCTGAAGGTGTTGCTGTTGAAGACCTCATCGTCCATGTGGTGTCATGATATGGTTGGTGCAGATATGGTCATTGTTGTAGTTTTGGCGATCGCTGATCTGATTGCTTTGGGACTTTTTTGTTTTTTTCCTCGCCTATGCATAGCTTTGGTCTTATGACTTTACTAATTGCCGGCGTGTTTGTGTGTGTTGGTGTTGGCTGTGTGCATCTTAGCTATGCAGAGGCCGGGTGTGGGCTCATCATGTTTTGTATCTTCTTGATACTTCATTTTGAGTCAATAAAATCCTCCCATTGTCGAAAAAAGTAGCTCACAAGAAAATAAAAAAAGTTGCCGCATGAAAATTCGCCTCCTCTTCATCTGCCACGAAAGTACCATCTCCTCAGTGATAGAAAGCAGAAGCAGGTTCACGTCTCAGCCTGTAAAATGAAACCTAACACATTCGACGACTGATATATCCTGGAACATCTGTCTCAGCCTGTATATTTATGTTCTATTATGGAAGAGGGATCAAAGAATATGTGTAAAGAGCTGCAACAATAAGAAGAAGAAGAAGCGAGAGATTCATTAGGAGTATGCACTGATGAGTGAACAAGCAGCAGTGTGTTGTGATTTGTTTTGTAATTCTATTATAAGCCTGAACATTCATAATTTTATTAGGGAAAGAGCAAGAATTGCATTCATATCTGGGAAATTAACTACGTAACTATGAAGCCTGAACATGTAAAGCGTCTATTATTAATAAACTCTCAAGCTTCCCCTTTACATGTTCAGGCTTAATAATTGAATGAAAGGGCAAAAGGCAGCATATATTGTATTTATTTCCCCCTTTTCTCCTTTGGACAAAAAAAAAAGGGGACCAAGCCGCAACAGCATAATGCGTGCAATGCAGCAACAATATTAAACGACGGGATGCATCACTCACACGGACAAGCTAGTTTACAGTTGCAGACTCCTCTCAGATTTGGTTACAGTACTACTACAAACATAAACATGTCCAGCCAAATTATGCACACAAAAAATTAACCACGGGATGGCTAACCAAACCAAATACGTACGTAGAAACCAACCTCAGTTAGCTAGCTCCTGTTTATTCTTCAGATCAAAACCCACTCGGCAGCAGTCAAAAGCAGCAAGATGAAGCCGTCATCTTGCACCACCAAACCTACACAGCACAGCACCACCAAAGAACTAAATTCTAGTACATCAGATCAGACTATGCTATGCTAAAGCCGGTTCCCATTTATCTGTCGGTTAATATGTGACAGAGGAGTAAATGTTGATAATATTTCCCAAGGTTGATAATATTTGACATCTATTTATAGCTCAAAAGAAAGAAAAGAAACAACTCATAGACTAAAACAGACATGTTCTTATTCAGATGCCGAAACCCCAAATAAATAAAACAGACATGCTCAGTCTACAACAAACAACAACTGCAACATTAGTTTCACAACACTAACCTCAACATACCATTCCTATGTCATCACTCCATATCTAGAGAGAGAAATACGACCGGAACGGGCTACTGTCAGTTATACTTTTACCTACTGGTCAATGTACATGTCAATCCACAGAGGATACAGGTATACATGATGATACCACTCACTCAGGTTCTCTCCGATAACAACATACTATTCCACAATGTATACAACATATTAATCCTCTCAGCCCCAAAGATGGCAACTGGCTTGGATCAGCTCTGCCTCTATATATCCTCCTCATCCCTCACTTGTACAAATCAAGTTTACAGTTGGGGCCTCCCCTGCAGTTCTCTGTTTCAAAAATAAATACCAGTGCATTTTTTTTTTTACTTCTGGGATACAAGTCCATGTCAAAACTTCGATTGCTGGCACGGCTCTGAAGACAAGACAGTAAGCAAAATGGTCTAACTCTTTGCTCACAGCAACTCATGTGCAATGTCAACCAAATCAATGAATGGGGACCATTTATAAATCCAAACTCCTTAACAGACTTCAACCAGCCTCCTAGAATGTAATCAATCAGCAACTACTCATCATCCAGATCCATGCAGTGAGTCCTTTGGATGCAAACGGTGCGCTTGGTGCTGTCATACTTGGTTGCACTTTGTCCCATACGGTTTCCCAAAAACCTAAACTCTGTCTCTTCCTCATCATCACTATCTATCTTCTTTGGTGCGGTCCTATTCTGGTAACACCTCCGCCTAAGCAGAAAACAATTAAAATAATAGCTCACAAGTTCTTTCCTCGGCTTCCAGCGGAAGGATGACTGGAGATGGTTCCACAAATTCCTTGCTGGAGATGGCGCATAGGTCTGCATTACAGCCTTGAAACTTGCCTCCTCTTCATCCGTCCAAGAAAGGGCAACCTCCTCGCCCATACGGTCAAATCCCCACTGGTAGAAAGCAGAGCCGAGTTCACGTCTCAGCTGAAGCCGCCTTTCTGCAATGTGAAACCTGACACATTCTACTGATCGCGGGATGTTGCAGCTGCAGACATATTCTCTGCCTTTGCCAATACGGTCATGGTAGGTTGGGGTTATTTTCTTCTCATTTTCTGGAGGCCAGATTTTTGTGCCCAGCCATTTGAGGGTTTCCGGATCGCCGTAATTTTCAGGCGGAACGCCGGTCCACTGTGGCACCACTGCTTGATAATTGGAGCCCACTAGTAGTTTGTTCCTCTGCTGACTTTTAGAATGCTTCAACTGTCCGTTCACACTGCTCGCCTGTTCTATGACCGTTGAGGATCCATTCACATCAACAACTCTTGTTAGTTTATTAGCATCCGAACCAGGTTGTTGAACAATTTTGCTGCATTGAACACCAATTCTGGCACAGGTGGTACTCCTGCAGCACCTGCAACCAATTTCCTGCGCCATCAGAAAAAAAACGTTCAGTTACTATGAATAAGAAGTGTATCCAGTTGCCAAGTAATCGGCTTAGCCAGAAAGGTAAGATTTCATAGCTCTATTTATAGAGGACTATCATCTTTAAGGCAATGAAGCAGACAAAAAAAAAGTTCCAACCCCTCCATTCTATATCTCTCCCTGCTGGCCCCTTCCACCACCCACAGTACCCGACAGGTAATATCCGGGGCCAAAGCATCAGGGAGATTTCATAGCTCTATTTATAGTATCCGTCATCCCAATGATACATGAGCGAACATCAGGGAGCAAAGATACTGTAGCTTAAATTGTGCACAGTGTAATGCTTAAGCAGGGTTAGGCCAGATTTTGCCCTCTGGTAGGATCCGTGTATCCCTCCAGAGGTTGTAACACATCAAGACAGCAAATGGGAAGTTGACACATTTTGCCCGAACTATATACCACGTCACCAAAATGAAGATAGAAGTAGTTAAATGCTCCTTTTAAATACTCTTCTAAATGCTCTTTTACCAGCATCCAATCTGCACAATCAAAATTAGAAAGAAAAGGAACGGCAATGCTCCATTTGTAGGGTAGCTAGCCAAATAATAAATTTACAAGGGTGTTCAGGCCTTAAAGCACTAATGAAAAGACTGGTAAGACCTGAAGCATGAATTTTAATTTTACTTATGTTTAGGGGAAATAGAACAAATTATCTAACATGTGGATCTCCACTAGTACAGTCCAGTGGCACTAAGGCCTTTAAATTACCGACCACGGGCAAATTTCAGCTGGAAACAAAACGACAATCTTATCCTTCGGTGTATCTTTTACAGGGGTATTTAAAAGGAAAACGACAATCGAAACAGGGCCTAAACTAATGTAGAAGATCAAAGGGATACAGATAGATGTTGCCAGCTAACAATATTCCTCTGTATGTATGTATGTATTGCTGAAGTAATCCAATGCCAATTCTGTATGTATGTCTGTCTATATATGTGCAGTGCAGTGCAGTGATGCAATACCAATATGTCAAACATTATCTTCAGCAACAAGTTTATCAAAGGTGTCGGAATCACCTGCAAGAGCGCGCCGTTGGTCACGCTTGCGCGGCGTGCCCTCTTCCTGGACACCGCCTCCCGCGCCGCCAATGCCACCGGAAAGTATCCATCCGCCAACCCGGCAGCGATGGCGCCCTCCTCCGAGACAGTCTCGGCGAGCCCCCTCACCCAATCCAGCATCCCAGCAATGTCTTCCCTCTTCCTCTTGAGCGCGCCATGCCGCTGATCCCTCCCATTGCAGTCCTCCATCTCAACTCCATTGGCACCGCGGACGCAGAGCAGCTCCTGCCGCATCTCGTCAGACGGCGGTGGTTGCGCCTCCGGGAGCCTCTGGATCCAGCGCTCCACCGCGCCGAGGTACTTGGCATAGATCAGCTTGACGGGCGCGGCGAGGGCCGCGGATCCGGCGGCTGCGGCCCAGACGCCGGCAGAGGGCGACGAGACCACGGCGTAGCCGCCGGCGGCGCGGACGGCGGTGAAGAGGCGGAAGAGGTCCACGCGGCGCCCGTCGCCGAGGGCGGCCGGGAGCGGGCGCGCATCGCGCTCGCCGGGGTAGACCTCGCCCAGGAACGCGGCGAGGATGGTGTCGAACACCTCGGAGGGGTCGGCGGCGTCGTCGGGGATCTGGAGGCCGACGCAGAAGCCGAGGAGCTGCAGCTTGCTGAGGACGGCGAGGGCGCTTGCGGCGGAAAGATCCATGGACGCGGGGGAGGCCTCGCCGGCGGCGGGGTCACGACGGCGAACAACGGCGGCGCATTTTCTCTCTCTTTTTTTGCTGATTTTTTCCTTCCTTTTTTTCTCTCTAGGGTTTGGGTTGGGTGGATGGGGAAACAAAGTTGAGCTTGTGTGTTTAAATATTTTTCAAAATTTGGCAAATATTTGGAGCAATTACTTTAGGCAAATTTGGGTAGTTGTGAGATCAAATTGCCGTCTGTCTTGGTGGTTGGGGTAATTTATACTATAGTCCTAACAAGCCGAACAGATTTCGGAAGTATTCTCCTTACTTATTTCTAGATGTCTCCGGAAAGAGCCCATCGTCCATGAAGAGCAAAAGCAAGTATAACAAGATGATGTAAGCGGGTTATCTTTTTTTTTAAAGCGGGTTATCCTCACCCAGTGGGATCGCCTCGCTCCGAAGCCGCTCGACGGCCTGCCACCCCTTGCCCGAACGCTTTGACCTAGATAGCGTTGCCCGACTATTTCCTCTGGCACCGCCTTCGTTCATTGCATGGAGCCGCCAACATGCACGACATGGACGCCCCGCCCCACCCTGCAGCGCAGCCACTGCCCCCTAGCATCGTGTGATCCCGTGAATCCCTAACATCCCCGTCGGTAAGTGTTTTTGTTTTTGTTTTTGCAATGCCCCTAATCGCGTTTCATGCACCATGGCGCCCACCTTGCTCCGCTAATTCCTCACCTGCCTCACCCCACTTCCATACTCCTCCCTCGGTCGAGAAGTCTGGCATGCTCTCAATCTAGTATGAGATGTGGCTCCGACGAGCCGCAACCAACCTGTTTGTTTCAGTCGTGAGCAACTAGGTGAGAGAAGTAGGCACCCACTATGAAGAGAGTGATGAAACATCCACTATGAAGAGAGTGATGAAACAAGACAAAACAAGTCAGAATGAATCTCCTCGCTTCTAGAAAGCTCATAATCAACGGAGATTATCCTTTTACCATGCCAACATGCATGGATCCATCGTCTATGGCCACCTGGAGATTCGTTCCACGTGTTTTTTTGGTTTTTGTCGAAGTTTTGTCTTGTTTCTGAGTCTTACATAACGTTTTGGTGGATTTTCATTGTGTTTCAAAGTAATGTATGGGGTAAAAGGAGAATGTATCGCTAAACTTCTATCTAGCTTCACCTCGATTCTACTTCTTCAAGAGTGTATCGTAATCTACTTCTTCAAGAGTGTATCG
Source organism: Triticum aestivum (assembly GCF_018294505.1). Taxonomy (NCBI): domain Eukaryota; kingdom Viridiplantae; phylum Streptophyta; class Magnoliopsida; order Poales; family Poaceae; genus Triticum; species Triticum aestivum. Next base: position 391,241 of record NC_057799.1, on the reverse strand, counting down.
TAATAATTCATCGTACTACAGCGAGCCCCGCGTGCACGAATCTCCAACACGTCAAACAGTGGATCCATGCACATTATTTATAGCATGCATGATAGAAAACGCTTCCCATCATATATGCCAATATAAAAAAGAGTAAAATACATTGGAGGTCCTAATTCTTTTTTATTTGTGTCAAGTTAGTCCTATATCTTACAAAACGACTATTTTGGGTACTAAAAGAAAGCAAGTTGTGTCATCGCTCATCCTAAACTCGTCCACGTCCGTCTGACTAGCACCCGTGGCACGTTGACCACCTCCACATCGAGCAGATCACTTGACATTTGGTGAAAAAGACCCAGCCGTTGTGATTATTTCCGTTCCCGCACCTTTCTTTCCCTTTCCCCTCTCGAGTGCTTTTGGGCGGCGGCCGGTTTCTTGGGGCCATCTAAACGGTGGCGGGAATGGCAAGCGATGTCACTACCATGGCTGGAAGCGAGCCCGTCGATCCGATTAAGACATGAACACGACGAGCCCCGGACCACCCCCCCCCCTCCACGTTGCGGTAAGAACCCTAGCTTTTCCTCCCAAGGATTTGGCCATTCTTCGGTTTCATTGGGATGATTATTTGTATGTTTGAGTTTCTTAGGACATAGATTACATGAAGCATTGCCATTAACCACATTTATGTACCACTTATGTCCGATCTAGGAACTAGGGTTTCAATTGATTTCGAGTTTCTCGGAAATTTCCCTTTTTTCTCTCACTAGGACCACCTGAGGATCATTTTGCAGTAGAGATCACTAGTAGGAAAAGGGGCTTTTACCCCGGTTCATAAGGGCCTTTAGTCCCGGTTCAGGAACCGGGACTAAAGGGTCGTTACTAATGCCCTAGCCCTTTAGTCCCGGTTCTTACACGAACCGGGACTAAAGGCCGTCCACGTGGCCGGTGCGGGGAGCCCAGGTAGGAGGGCCTTTGGTCCCGGTTGGTGTCACCAACCGGGACCAATAGGCATCCACGCGTCAGCACCTGGCAGGAGCTGAGGTTTTTGTTTTTGTTTTGGAAGGGGGGGGGGGTTTGGGGGTTTTGGGGGGTTAATTTAGGTTGTTATTAGGTAGCTATTAGAGAGAAGTGTCCTCTCTTATATCTCCGTGCTTGGTTTACCAACGCTACGTACTGCTATGCCTAAACATGGCTTAGATTGAAGTGAAGGCAACATGTGGTGCATGTCGAAAGTAATACTAATCCGGACTTGATCAAGTTTGGATTGTACTACTTTCGACACGCACCACATGCATGTTGCCTTCACTTCAATCCAATCCATGTTCATTTCACCCGCTGATATATAATAACTCTTCATGCACGCATCATGCATCATCATATACAATAACAAGTCCTACTAATCATCATCATACAACTTCTACTCGTTATTAATAACAAGTCATACGATCGATCATCATCCTCACAGTCATCGAACCAACCCTACTTAATTGTTCTTAGCACATGATCATCAGTATTAGGTAGGACCGAAATACCCTCTTTAAGGTAAAATAGCATAAAACAATATAGACCCTGACTCTCCATTATGGAGAATGGAGATCATCCTGTCTCCAATTCTTGCGCCTCGCTTCCTTTTGCTTCCAAGAAGCTCCTTGCGACTGTCCATACATTTTTTCCATTCTTTGATTTGCATGTCTCCACTTCTTTTAGAAATCCGGTATGGACAGTTGAGATTCGTAGGATGACCTGGTTGTATATTCAAAACATCAAGCCTACCATTCTGATACATCAAATGAGGCACACAATTCTCTGGGATTATCTGTTGAAAAACATAGTAATAACTTCATAGTTAGCAATGATAATGCACTAGTTCTAGAACTATGCAAAATATGCACGGATGTCGTAATAGTAAGAAATCTTACCAGGGTATCTTCATAGTAGTTACCGTAGTTCACCACGTGCACTAGTGGCACGTATGGAGGACCATAATGATGAGGAGTTTGATTGTACATATTGTAATTCTCAATATCAGTACAAAATCCGACCAGATGAGTTTTCTCCTTATAAGTTAACTCAGAGCCATTGGTGTAGTAGGTTCTGTCTACCATGTTCCGCACATTGTTTGAACAATCAAAATAAGCTGTCAACTATTTTGAAATGAACAATATAAATTAGCTAATAACTATGTTTGAGAAACTCACATAGCGGTAGAATTGGAGGCGTATCAACAAGGACCCAAATGTCCATATTGTCTTGCTCGATGTCAGGATCACCAAGATCCATGGTGACAAGCATACCCTCATCAAAACCATACATCTTGCAAAATGCTTCCCAATTTTTGCAACCAAAATGGGTTACGCTCTCAGAATTATACAGTTTTACTTCAAAATCTATATCATGATGGGTCCTTAGGTGAATTTTCTTTGTTTCCATACTTTCATGGTCTTCAAAACCCATCCTCTCCAAGACGTAGCGTCTTGCATGGCATGGGATAAGCTAGCCGAATTGTAAAAGATGAAAAGTACACGTTGAAATAGTTGAAGTCGTGCTTAATTACGAAAAAATAACACTTGTCGTCGTTGCGTACCGTTTCAACATCGAACGTCTCCTCCAGTTTAATACTGAAGCGCCGATCTTCGTCCAGGTGAGGCCTGTCGCACTGACCTCGGTCGTCGTGGCACCAGTCGCACTCCCCCGGGAGACTTTCGTCGTCCGAGTACGACATTTCCTATATTCATATATAATTCAAATATTAAACATCTACAATTAAATATATGTACTAAAAAACCTAAGTTAGATTATTATTATTCATCACGGGTTGACTATCGGTTTGTCGAGTCTTTTCTTGAAAACTCTCAGCTCACGTGGTGTATACATTCGACCGTTGGTGATGGTCGCTCCTCCCTTTGTCCCCGTGTGCATTACACCAAAATGTCTAGCTAGCACACGGGAATAAAGGAGAAGCGACCCCCACGACAACAGTCGGGATTCTTCGTCCTCTCATATATATATGGTGGAACTCTCCCTCACTGATTCCTCTCTGACATTTGCGACCGTCGGTGATGGTAGCTCCTCCTTTCGTTCTCGAGTGCATTACACCAAATTGTCTAGCACACGGGAACGAAGGAGAAGCTACCCCCACGACAACAGTCGGGATTCTTCGTCCTCTCATATATGGTGGAGACTCGACAGACTTACAGTCAACCCGAAATATCGTTTAATTATCTTTCTAAAAGAGGATTTGGCTGGTCTCACCTCGATGTCGGAGGGAGCGATGACGGGGACGACGGCGGGGATGATGGAGGGGCCGGGGGGCTCCTAGATTTCTGTGAAAACAAAAACCCTATAAGCTATCAACTAATCATAGTGCTCTCCAATTTTAGCATTCAAAGTAGGATCGGAGTAGTTTTCCACTTTGAGCATTCAATAAGCAAAATCAAATCACAAAATAAAGTAGTATTAAAATTAGGATGCATTCAATTATAAGCAAAACTACATCATCTCCATGCGTCCGTACATCGCCGAATATTATCACTAATACACCTCGAATACTATCATACATATAGCATCGCTAGTACAACTAGAACAGTAGCGCCCGACGGACATCGGCGCGGGCGGTGGACACCCAAAGGGACGGAACCATCACTGGATCATAGCTCCAGTGAGATCCCTGAAGAACCTGCCAGGTACTGTCGAACCTGCCCTCCAACGCAACCATGTAGCGACGGACGTGCTGGTCCTCCTCGCTGACACGGTGACGTACCTCCTCCGCGGTGTCCGGAAGCCTCGGCACCGTCACTGGCCCACGCGAGCGCCACCAAACAAGGATCGGGTCAACGATGGGCTGGTTCCTCACCAACCTACGCCCACCGGAAGGTAGCACCTCCCAAAACCAGCCCGGCGGAGCCCAGTCCCGGGCATGGCCCCTCTGATCAAGCCAGCCTCCTCCGCCGAGTCAACGACGAGGATGCGGGATAGGCATCGTCGACGTCGATGCGGGAATAATTGCTTTAACTAAAAAAACAAACTAGTTCTATTAATTTCCTTACTATAAATAGAATAAAGTAGTACTTACTAAAAATAAACTAGCTAGTTTAACTAGTTCTATTATTTTTCTAACTAATTCTATTAAACACTTTCTAGGTAGTACTTACTAAAAGTTATTGGGGAGGGGGGGTACATATATCGACAACGACATACCCGATAAAAAATAAGAAGAGGAAGAAGACGCAAAAAAAGAGGAGAAGAAGAAAGGAATAGAGGAGGAGATCGAAGAAAAAAAAGAAAAAAAGAGGAGAAGAAGAAGGAATAGAGGAGAAGAAGAAAAATAGAATAATATATTATTCTATTTCTTCTTCTTCTCCTCTATTTCTTCTTCTTCTCCTCTATTTCTTCTTCTTCTACTCTTTTTTTTCTTCTTTTTCATCTTCTTATTTATTTCTCCTCTACTTCCTCTCCTCTTCTTCTCTTCTTCTTCTCCTTCTTCCTCTTCTTATTTTCCTTTTTTCTCTCCTTCTTTTTCTTCTAAATATGAACATACATAAATGACTTTGATCATACACAATTTCTATGAACAAAAAAAATCATAAAAATTCTATGAACAAAATTACAACAGAAAAAATCATAAAAATTCTATGAAAAAAATGATATATTCTTTGCATATGAACATACAAACATTTGCATATTCAATAATAATATCACCAAAAAAAATCTAAACTACACATCTAAATTAATACATCTAAATTACAACAACTAAATTATCTAACTACACATCCAAATTAATACAACTAAATTACAAATCTAACTACACATCCAAATTAATACTACACATACAAATCTAATTACAACAACTAAATTATAAAACTACATATCCAAATTAATACTACACATCCAAATTAATAGCTAGCTAGGGGGCGCGGCGGCAGCGGCGGCGGCCATTACAGGGAGGAGGAGGAGGGGATCGGGGCGGCGCTCACAGGGTGGCGGAGGGCGACGGCGACCGCGGCGGGCCGGGGGCGGAGGGCGGCGACGGTGACATATACGGGGCGACGGCTCGGGGGCGCGCGGCGGAGGACGACGGCGACGGCGGCGGGGGGGGGGGCGGAGGACGACGGCGACGGGCGATGGCGTGGGCTCGGGGGCACGGGCGACGGCGACGACGACGGGGCAGCCTGGCGGCGTAGATCGAGCTCGCGGCGTCGTCGGGCGGGGGGACACTAGCGATGGAAATCAGAAAATTTCGAAAGTGCTACTTATATAGCAAAGGCTTGGGTCCCGGTTGGTGGCTCCAACCGGAACCAATACCCACCCTTTGGTCCCGGTTGGTGCCACCAACCGGGACTAAAGGCCTCTTTTCACCAGCGCAAAGGGCGGGAAGCAGAGGGCTTTGGTTCCGGTTGGTGGCACCAACCGGGACCAATGCCCCCCCTTTAGTCCCGGTTGGTGCCACCAACCGGGACCAAAGCCCTCTGCTTCCCGCCTTTTGCTGTATTTAGTTTTTTTATTTTCTTTTTTGCTATATTTATTTTGTTTTATTTCTACTTACAACAAAAAACTTATTTATTTTATTTTATTTTGTTTCTAATTACTTATTTATTTTACTTTATGATAATTCTTTCTGCTATTAAAGTTTCTATCAAAAACAGTTCTTATGAAAATTCTTTTTGCTTTTAATGATTAAAAATAAAAAAAGAGGCGCAATGCGCGTTGATTTGCTTCAAGCCTTTCGAAATAGTGTAGACTGCACTGCACATAGCTCGATGCAGTCTACCTTATTCCTCAAGGCTTGAAGCTAAGCAACGTGAGCATTGCGCCTCTTCTTCATCGTCTCTGCACTCAGGGCTTATAAACCGCTCCTAGTGCCTCTCAGCTAGCGAGGTGGGACTAAAAAACTGCTTAGCTAGTAAGAAACTCTAGTACCGGTTCGTGCCACGAACAGGTACTAAAGGTGCTCGTGGGGCCACAGCCTCATTAGTACCGGTTCGTGGCACCAACAGGGACCAAAGGGTGGAATTGGTCCCGGTTCGTGCCACCAATGGCATGTTACAAAATGGACAATCTCTTTCAAAGTATCAGGATTTCATCCGGAGACTCGTCTGTTACAAAGGGATTTCATTTTTTAAAATTTATTTGAACTCCTGACTTTTTGTGTGTTCAAAATGCACCATTCAAAGCCACATCATTATTTGTCAATCCTTTCTGACTTCATTTGTTATTTTTCATGCATTTACTAATTATTTTGAGCTATAAGACCCTAAAATTGAAAAGCATTTCAAATGAACTCTGAAAAGGTTGAAAGTTGGCATGATATCATCATTTCTTCCACATAGCATGTGCAAGAAAGTTGAGAGGGTTACGGCAAAAACGGGATGCACTTCGTGTACAAAACGGACAATCTCTTTCAAAGTATCAGGATTTCATCCGGAAACTCGTCTGTTACAAAGGGATTTCATTTTTAAAACTTATTTGAACTCCTGACTTTGTGTGTGTTCAAAATGCACCATTCAAAGCCACATCATCATTTTTCAATCCTTTCTGACTTCATTTGTTATTTTTCATGCATTTACTAATTATTTTGAGCTATAAGACCCTAAAATTGAAAAGCATCTCAAATGAACTCTGAAAAGGTTGAAAGTTGGCATGATATCATCATTTCATCCACATAGCATGTGCAAGAAAGTTGAGAGGGTTACGGCAAAAACCGGATGCACTTCGTGTACAAAACGGACAATCTCTTTCAAAGTATCAGGATTTCATCCGGAAACTCGTCTGTTACATAGGGATTTCATTTTTTAAAACTTATTTGAACTCCTGACTTTGTGTGTGTTCAAAATGCACCATTCAAAGCCACATCATCATTTTTCAATCCTTTCTGACTTCATTTGTTATTTTTCATGCATTTACTAATTATTTTGAGCTATAAGACCCTAAAATTCAAAAGCATTTCAAATGAAATCTGAAAAGTTTGAAAGTTGGCATGATATCATCATTTCATCCACATAGCATGTGCAAGAAAGTTGAGAGGGTTACGGCAAAAACCGGATGCACTTCGTGTACAAAACGGACAATCTCTTTCAAAGTATCAGGATTTCATCCGGAAACTCGTCTGTTACAAAGGGATTTCACTTTTAAAACTTATTTGAACTCCTGACTTTTTGTGTGTTCAAAATGCACCATTCAAAGCCACATCATCATTTTTCAATCCTTTCTGACTTCATTTGTTATTTTTCATGCATTTACTAATTATTTTGAGCTATAAGACCCTAAAATTGAAAAGCATTTCAAATGAACTCTGAAAAGGTTGAAAGTTGGCATGATATCATCATTTCATCCACATAGCATGTGCAAGAAAGTTGAGAGGGTTACGGCATAAACTGGATGCACTTCGTGTACAAAACGGACAATCTCTTCCAAACGCATTTTATTTTTATTTATTTTACTGCTGCTATTTTTATTTATTTTACTGCTGCTATTTTTACTTAATTTATTAAGGTTTATTTATTGTAGTTACTATAGTTTATTTTATTTTATTTTATTAAGGTTTATTTAGTTTTATTTATTTTATTAAGGTTTATCTATTTTATAAATATAAAAAATGAAAATAGATGCGCTTATAGAGAAAATTCAACCTAAATTCATAATAAATTTCTATGAAATTTACTGTGAATTTAGGTCAAATTCCCTGTATAAGGGCATCTATTTTCACTTTAAAAGGCAGAGAGGGACGGGCTTATAAACTGGTGTGAGCCCCCTTCGGTTGGCGAGGTGGGACTAAACACTGGCCGCAACTAGGACCAGCCCTTTAGTCCCGGTTTGTGGTATGAACCGGGACTAAAGGATGGTGGGCCAGGAGCGTGGCCCATTGGTCCCGGTTTGTACCACCAACCGGGACCAAAGGGTCCATACGAACCGGGACCAATGCCCACGAGGCCCCGGCCGGCCCCCTGGGCTCACGAACCGGGGCTAATGTGAAAACTGCCCTGTGACCTAAGCCCTGTTTTCTACTAGTGGATTCATCATCGTGGTTTTGTTTGCGACCATGGCTCATACAAGACATATGTGGATGGCTTAATTGACTATTTCGATTACTATGAAGTAGATTCTTGGTCACCCCTCTGGATTAAGGACTCTATTAAAGAACTTGGTCATAATGTTGCTACTCAAGCTTATTGGTTGCTTTCTGGCAAGAGTCTAAATACTGGGTTGAGCATTATCGACTGAAATGTCGACACATTAGCTATGGCTTTAGTGGTGCCAGATTTTAAAAACTTGACACTGTATGTGAACCATTCTGATCTTTGTAGTGATCTAGACCTAGATGACATTTGCATGATTGGATCACCACCTTTTCCACCAGTGTTGGAGATGGTCGGGGGCTCACCTTGTTCCTGGCTTAATCGGGCGGACCGGCTCACTTCTAGTCACATCGCTTGCCATTTCCGTCATCATTCAGACAACCCCAAGAAACTGTCGCCGTCATCACCTAGCAGCCACCTTCTGGAAGATTTCGAGAGGGGAAAGGGAAAGAAAGGGGCAGGAATGGAAATGATCACAATGGCAGGGTCTTTTTCACAAAAGTACATTTGCTCGACATGGAGGTGGTCAACATGCCACACATGCTGGTCCGAGGGGCGCGAGCGAGTTTAGGACCAATGATGAGACAATTTGCTTTCTTTTAGGACCCAGATAATCGTTTTGAAAGATTTAGGACTAACTTGTCACAAATAAAAAAGAATTAGGACCTCGAGTGTATTTTTCTCTTTTTTATATTATCATAGACGATGCAAAACATTTTCTATCATGCATGTTATAAATAACGTGCATGGATCCATTGTTCGACATGTTGGAGATTCGTGCACATGCGCCTGCTACAATACAATACGACGAATTATGGTACACTCGTAAAGAAGCAGAATCCAGATGAAGCTAGATAAAAGTAGCGATAAAATTCTCCTTTCACTATGTACATTACTCTCAGTTGGCGTGCGGTTGGTGATAAATTTGATGGTGCGACCTACTTGACAAGAAACAAGTCAGCATTCCATAGGTTTTTCCATGTTTTTTTGGTTTTATTTTTTCACCGGTTTTCTTCATTTCTTTTCTCAGTTTTCACAAATTTGTTATTTTCTTTCTTTTTCTTCAGTTTTTTATTTCTTTCTCGGCTTTCACTGGATCTCTGTTTCTTTTTCTCCTTTTTTGTTCGGGTTTGTTTGTTATTTTCTTGTTTATCATCGGTTTTCTTTGTTTTCTCTCGGGTTTCCCTTTTTCCTATACAATTTTTGGTACATATCTAATATAATTTTCTAATACATGTTTAATATTTTACAAATGCTTTATTAAGATTTTTTCCAAATACCAAATGAACATGTTTTGAATACATGGTCAACACTTTTTCTATACATGTTTCACTTTTTTTCCAAATGCTTGATTAGCATTTCTCAAATACAAGTTTAACATTTTATTAATACATGGTCAACTTTTTTTTATTCATATTAAACATTTTTCAAATACAAGTTTAACATTTTTTTAATACATGATCAACATTTTTTCCATATACATTTTAATATATTTTTCGAATACAAATTTAACCATTTTCTTAATACAGTGTCAACATTTTTCTATACATATTTAAAAAAATTAAAATACAAGTTTAACATTTTTCAAATACAAGTTAAAAAAATTCAAATACAATTTCAAGAAAATTATATACACATTTAACATTTTTCGAATACAAGTTCAACACTTTTTCTATACATTTTTAAAATATAAGTTCAACATTTTTTGAATACATGGTCAATATTTTTTCTATAAACATTTATCATTTTTCAAATACAAGTTAAACATTTATTCCAATACATGGTCAACATTTTTTAAAAGCTTTATTAACATTTTTCTAAATACATGATCCTTTTTTCACACACATTTTTCTTCTATACATGGTTAACATTTTTGTATACGCATTTAACATTTTTCGAATGCGTGATTAACATTTTCCCCAAAAAATACATAAAATATTTTTTTAAAAGGGTAAACAAATGTAAAAAAGAAATCAGAAAACGAAATAAAACGTGAAAAAAAGAAAAAACGAGGCAGTTACCACCCGCGCACTGGGCCGGCCCATCTGCTCGCGCAAGTAGTAGGCACTTCAGCGAGCGACAACCTTCTCTCGCGTGACGCGAGATATAGAAGCGCCCGTGTGCATCAACCGAGTGTACATATGCGTACGCGTAAGAGAATTTTTGCACCGATCTAGTGGGCGCAACTGGACATCTAGTTTTTGTAAAAGCCAAATGTAATGTGCGGAGTATTAAATAGCATAGACAAAACACTCGTACAGAAAACTAAAAAAATGCATCCAAATCCTTGGAGCACCGAAGTCTTCTTCCTTCTGCAGCCACCGATGACACGCCATGAGCAAAACTCGTTGACGCCTCTCAGCCTCCATCTCAAGAGAGCAATTTTATTTTCAACCTATTAGCTTGTAGATGCAGCGGTCAGGAAGTTGTCGATGTAGACTGGAAGATGTCGACGACCTCGATCTGCATAGAAAATCATTGCCCCGGAGAAGTAAACACCGGAGAGGGCCTGTATAATGCCCCACATCCGGCTAGACGGGGTCAAGAAACATAATTCTCACACACTCAACGACGAGGTGAAACTAGCCAACCTTTGTAGACTGAAACTGGAACGGAGGTACCAAGACGCCGCACCATCTGCTTCGCAGGACAGTGCCATTGAGACAAACCTGCAAAAGGAAAAACACATTCTAGAGAACCAAAGGGACACATGACTCGCAACGATGCCAAGAAGCACCGTCGCAACGAGGACAAGGCGGGGAACACTTATTCCATGCCGATAACCATCGACGATTGGGGACAAAAAAATTAAACTAAAACATCACCCCATCACCATCGCCTGAGACAGCGGGGTCCTTGCCCCCTCCCGTCGACGAACCAGCAACCGGATGGAGAGGGGAGCCTTGATCTCGCCACGAAGGAGGTAGATCGGCACCACCGCCCTAGCTCCTAGGGTTTGGTGGTAGGGAGAAGGAGGAGAAAACACTTGGATGAACTAATATAATGGACTTTCGGCACTCCCTTTACCAACAAAGCACCATGTCCAAGACCAGAAATTGACCAGCCATTTATGTTTTCATCGTATATTTAGTACAATACACAATTAAATGATCATATTGTGGATGTTTGTTCTCTTGGGAAAAAAATCTACGCATATAATTTCCATATATCCAATAAATCCTTAAACGGAAAGGACCATCTTCATTGGACCGGAGAGAAATATAGGAAGGAGCTTATTTGCTAAGAAGTTATTAATAGGAGGTTGGTGGCAGTCTGGAATGAGCAAATAAGTAGAGCTCTGACTAGGAAATAAGTCAAATAAATTTGGTTATTGAAACTAACGAATTTCATGCCTAATCAGTTCATTGAGGAATTAGGAAACTCGTTACTAGTCCCTGCAATTTATACGCCTCGCTCTCTTCTCGCAAACCTTCACTCTCCCCCTCTCTCACTCTCTCTCTCCATGTAGGAAGCCAAAGGAGGCCACATCGAAAGCATGGCAGAGAAGGTGAGCACCCCCTTTCTCACTCTACAATTGTGTGTGAGGGGGGTGTTGTCATTTGTAAGATAGTGTGTTTATGTTCTACTATTGTGTGTGTGTGTGTGTGTGGTTTTTAAGCAATTCTACAATTGTGTGTTTGTGTTGCATGTTATTGGGCATTTGAGATTTATATGTTTGTGGTGTCAACGACACAGATCTCCACACTAATCCTCAAGGTTGATCTTGGGTGCTGCCCGTGTTACAAAAAGATCCGCAAGATCCTTTGCAAACTCCAAGGTACGTACGGTGAAATTCTTTATCTCCTCAAGAATTGGACATTACATACCATCTGATCACAAGCAGACGTAATTTGCAATTTTGATGGAAATGGATCCGTATGTATGTATGTATATATGTATGTACGTGCAGATGAGGAGAGGATCAGGACCATCTCGTACGACGATGGGAACCATACGATCGCGGTGGCCGGGCCGTTCGACCCGCACAAGCTCTCCTGCAAGATCAGGTGCAAGGGACGGAAGGTGATCAAGGGCATCCACATCCTGCAACACAACGGCGGTGCCGAGCCGCCGGCAATGAACAACGCTAAGAACAATCACAAGGGGAAGACCAAGGAGCCACCGCCATCATCGCCAATTCATGAGCCACCCCCGCCGCCACCCGTAGCCGAGAAGCCACCTTCGCCGACGCAGCCGGCTCCCCCTGACAGCCACGTATCACCGGTGATGGAGGCGACGATCGAGGAGAAGAAGCCGGAGGAGAACCCTGCCGAGCTAAAGATGCCGCCGTTGGGTTCTTCATTACCGGCGGCGGCGGAGCCAGTAGTGGAGCAGGTGAGGCCCGTTTCGCCGGTCGACGTGAAGCCACCGCCGGTGGAGATCCCTTCGTGGCCGGCACCACCGCAGCCGATGGGACACTGCGGCTGCTCGTGCTGCAAGCCGTGCTACCAGGGGTACTACGAGGGGTGCAGGTGCTGCAGCTGCGGCAGGGTGTACGGCTACGCCGTCAGCGTCGTGCCGACGCCGGCGGGGGCGGGGTGCTACGCAGGTGCAGGCGGGGGGTACAGCAGGTCGGCCTGCCAACTCTTCAGCGAGGAGGATCCCACCAGTGCTTGCACCGTCATGTGATTCTTCCATTGCACCTATTCTTTGCTCAGAAAGCTTTTATTGTTTTGAGAAATGGTTGCTTAGAAAGTTTTGTGTTACTACTTCACTCCAATAACTAACATGAAAGCGCGCGTTGCTGCGCCCGCCCATGTTTACAAAATAATGAAAGATAGTTGGAAAATAATTATTACGCTGAGATTCATGGTATAATTTTATTGGTTTCAGTTATGACACACGATGTGAATGTGGGGCATGTTTGTTTACAAAATCAAATTTCCTAGTTTATCATTATCAACAACTCTTAAGTATTTCTCAAGTTGTGTATTAAGAATTGTGTAGTGATTTGTCAAAATAACATTTTAACATTGAAAGAACAAGGGAAATGTTAAGTCTCTTTTTAAATAGTGGTAAAACATGATGCATGAAATGCACACTAACACCAATCATGTAAGTGCACTACGTGTTGAACTTTTGTTTGAGAGATATTGCACCAAAGCTCGTCAAGTACAGGTAACCAACATTAGTTGCAAGATTAGGAGGCGGAACTGGATAAAGATTATATTACTTTGTAGAATGATTGTGTTGGTGATCAAGCCGTCGGAACTTAATATAGTAGGCTAACTGAAAGTAAAGTTGTTTCTTCAAGTATGTTAATCTTAAAATGCAAAACTGACACTTTTTGAAACATACACATCACCAACAATACCAAAACTTATGGAAACATGCAATGCTAATATTGGGCATATCTACAACTATCAACTTAAACAGCTCGGCCTTTGCATTATATGTCCATCTACCGGCTGAGCAAGGATCGTAGTGGTATCCTTGCACATTGTGATGTTATACTCATCCCAATCCTTCTAGTGAAAGGAAGATGTGTTCTATAATTAATGGGTAGAGAAGTAGAGGCATTAGGCCAACTCCAACGCACGACCCCAAATGGACGTCGGTTTTGTCCGGATTTTTTCTGTTTGGGTCGGGTAAAGGGGCGCCGTCCAGCCGTTTTCCTGGATGCATTGGCAGCATGCCAAACGCGGCCGACAATACATCTGGTCCTCCCCCACGCGGCCGTTTTCCTGGATGTAGCCAATTTTTGAACTAAACATTGCAAGATAGTTTCATCCTCCTTGCACTTAAAGTAATCGTCGTATGCTAACACTCCCTCCAAAATACGGTTGAATACATGCCTAGCCATCCGAAAGAGGCACCGGAAAAGATGGAGTTTGAACAGCGGGGAATCCTCAAAGTAACCGACATAGAGCAGGGTGTTATCACTATCCCTGTTGCGGTTCAAGGATGGAGCATGGCACGGGATTGATCCCCTGAACCTAGGTCGTTGCCTAGCAATGTGGTCATTGACGACCAATGAAGCAACCACAAGATCTTCATCATCTGACGACGAATCATCTGCAAAAAATGAAGTTGTTGAACAAAATACTCGTCCCCACTATCCATGGTCCTTGAGAGTAAAGTGTCGAACACCTTGCGGTCGTGGTGGAGACGCGGCCGGTGAAGAGCACCTTGGCCTCCCCGCACATGCTACAGGCATGTAGAAGCGTTGACAGATGGGCGGCAGGCGGCCTTGCAGCGGCAGGTGGAGGGTGTTGAGGTCGATGGGCGTCGCTGGCGGTCGTGGCTTCTCTAGTACCGGAGGCAGCGACAAAAATTCCACAAAAGCCGGTAAGAACTCCTCCGAAAGAGGCCGGGCGGTGGGATTTGTGTGAATGTGTCGGGGCTTGGGGCGGCTGGCCTGCACAGCGACAGAGCAGACGGAAATATGGGCGGTGGCTATGGTGGGGGGAGGGGCGGGGGGAGGTGCAAAGCCAAGTAGGGAAGGGGCAGGGCGATTGCTCACCGACATGCAGGCCAGGGGAGGACAAAGAGAGCACCCGCGTGTGTCCGCGAGTTCTCCATTTGGGACGCAAACGCGGCCCAAATTTGGGCCAGAAATGGCCGCCCATTTGCGGGCGCGCGTTGGGCCACGGTTTGTGTCTGTTTCGCCCCAAACGGATGCGAGGTGATGATTTGAGATTGTGCGTAGCAGTTGGCCTTACGTTTAAGGGTTAGTGCCCAGCCCAGAACATGTCCACATGTCAGACCCTCATTGTTCCATCAACTCTCCTTATATAGATTCCCTTTTGTGTCGTTTTCGTCTAGTCAAAGGGGTTTGACAATCTACGAAACATTCTTCCCTTGTCTCCATATGTCCCTTACATGTGGGACCCATCTGAACGACAAGAAAAAGAAAAATTTCTCTCCTCCTCCCTCTAAATTACATGTGGAACAACACCAAAGAAACATAAAAACTCTATTTCTCTATCTTATCTCTGCATCTCTCACCGGACTCCATGTTCCCCTCGGGCGAGCATCTCCAGTGGAATCTCTCTCTCTCTCTCTGGGGTGGAAATATGCCCTAGAGGCAATAATAAAGTGGTTATTATTATATTTCCTTCTCCATGATAATCGTTTATTCTCCATGCTATAATTGTATTGATTGGAAACTCAAATACATGTGTGGATGCATAGACAACAACATGTCCCAAGTGAGTGCTACCTCTTGAGCACAGCGTTGGTACTCCCTTGAAGAGGAAAGGGTGATGCAGCAAAGTAGCGTAAGTATTTCCCTCAGTTTTTGAGAACCAAGGTATCAATCCAGTAGGAGGCCACACGCAAGTCCCTCGTACCTACACAAACAAATAAGAACCTTGCAACCAACGCGATAAAGGGGTTGTCAAGCCCTTCACGGCCACTTGCAAAAGTGAGATCTGATAGAGATGATAAGATAATATTTTTGGTATTTTTATGATAAAGACTAAAAGTAAAGAACGCAAAATAAAAGTAGATCGGAAACTTATATGATGGAAAATAGACCCGGGGGCCATAGGTTTCACTAGTGGCTTCTCTCAAGATAGCATAAGTATTACGGTGGGTGAACAAATTACTGTCGAGCAATTGATAGAATTGAGCATAGTTATGAGAATATCTAGGCATGATCATGTATATAGGCATCACGTCCGTGACAAGTAGACCGACTCCCGCCTGCATCTACTACTATTACTCCACACATCGACCGCTATCCAGCATGCATCTAGAGTATTAAGTTCATAAGAACGGAGTAACGCATTAAGCAAGATGACATGATGTAGAGGGATAAACTCAAGCAATATGATATAAACCCCATCTTTTTATCCTCGATGGCAACAATACAATACGCGTCGTTTCCCTTTCTGTCACTAGGATCGAGCAACGCAAGATTGAACCCAAAGCTAAGCACTTCTCCAATTGCAAGAAAGATCAATCTAGTAGGCCAAACCAACTGATAATTCGAAGAGACTTGCAAAGATAACCAATCATACATAAAAGAATTCAGAGAAGATTCAAATATTGTTCATAGATAATCTTGATCATAAACCCACAATTCATCGGATCTCGACAAACACACCGCAAAAGAAGATTACATCGAATAGATCTCCAAGAGAATCGAGGAGAACTTTGTATTGAGATCCAAAGAGAGAGAAGAAGCCATCTAGCTAATAACTATGGACACGAAGGTCTGAGGTAAACTACTCACACATCATCGGAGAGGCTATGGTGTTGATGTAGAAGCCCTCCGTGATCAATGCCCCCTCCGGCGGAGCGCCGGAAAAGGCCCCAAGATGGGATCTCACGGGAACAGAAGGTTGCGGCGGTGGAAATAGGGTTTCGTGGTGCTCCTGGATGTTTTCGGGGTACGTAGGTATATATAGGAGGAAGAAGTAGGTCGGTGGAGCTACGAGGGGCCCACGAGGGTGAGGGCACGCCCAAGGGGGCAGGCGCTGCCTCCCTGCCTCGTGGCCTCCTCGTTGATTGCTTGACGTCCACTCCAAGTCCTCCGGTTCACGTTTGTTCCAAAAATAACTCTCCCGAAGGTTTCATTCCGTTTGGACTCCGTTTGATATTCCTTTTCTGCGAAACACTGAAATAGGCAAAAAAAACAGCAATTTGGGCTGGGCCTCCGGTTAATAGGTTAGTCCCAAAAATAATATAGAAATGTATAATAAAGCCCATTAAACATCCAAAACAGATAATATAATAGCATGGAAAAATCAAAAATTATAGATACGTTGGAGACGTATCAAGGATCCCCAAGCTTAATTCCTGCTCGTCCTCGAGTAGGTAAATGATAAAAACAGATTTTTTTTATGTGGAATGCTACCTAGCATATTTCTCAATGTAATTTTCTTTATTATGGCATGAATGTTCAGATCCGAAAGATTCAAGTTAAAAGTTTAATATTGACATAAAAATAATAATACTTCAAGCATACTAACTAAGCAATCATGTCTTCTCAAAATAACATGGCTAAAGAAAGTTATCCCTACAAAATCATATAGTCTGGCTATGCTCTATCTTCATCACACAAAATATTTAAATCATGCACAACCCCGGTTTCAGCCAAGCAATTGTTTCATACTTTAGTATTCTCAAACTTTTTCAATTTTCACGCAATACATGAGCGTGAGCCATGGACTTAGCACTATAAGTGGAATAGAATATGGTGGTTGTGGAGAAGACAAAAAAGGAGAATATAGTCTCACATCAACTAGGCGTATCAACGGGCTATGGAGATGCCCATTAATAGATATCAATGTGAGTGAGTAGGGATTGCCATGCAACGGATGCACTAGAGCTATAAATGTATGAAAGCTTAAAGAAACTAAGTGGGTGTGCATCCAACTTGCTCGCTCACGAAGACCTAGGGCATTTTGAGGTAGCCCATCATTGGAATATACAAGCCAAGTTCTATAATGAAAAATTCCCACTGGTATATGAAAGTGACAACATAGGAGACTTTCTATCATGAAGATCATGGTGCTACTTTGAAGCACAAGTGTGGAAAAAGGATAGTAACATTGTCCCTTCTCTCTTTTTCTCTCATTTTTTTCTCTTTTTTTTCTTGGGCCTTTCTCCTTTTTTTTGTTTGGCCTCTTTTTCTCTCTTTTTTTATTTAGTCCGGAATCTCATCCCAACTTGTGGGGGAATCATAGTCTCCATCATCCTTTCCTCACATGGGACAATGCTCTAATAATGATGATTATCACACTTTTATTACTTACAACTCAAGAATTACAACTCAATACTTAGAACAAAATATGACTCTATGTGAATGCCTCCGGCGGTGTACCGGGATATGCAATGAACCATGAGTGACATGTATGAAAAATTATGAATGGTGACTTAGCCACAAATACAATGTCAACTACATGATCATGCAAAGCAATATGACAATGATGGAGCGTGTCATAATAAACGGAACGGTGGAAGTTGCATGGCAATATATCTCGGAATGGCTATGGAAATGCCATAATAGGTAGGTATGGTGGCTATTTTGAGGAAGGTAAATGGTGGGTGTGTGATACCGGCGAAAGGTGCGCGGTATTAGAGAGGCTAGCAATGGTGGAAGGGAGAGAGTGCGTATAATCCATGGACTCAACATTAATCATAAAGAACTCACATACTTATTACAAAAATCTACAAGTCATCAAAACAAAGTACTACACGCATGCTCCTAGGGGAAGGGTTGGTGGGAGTTAACCATCGCGCGATCCCGACCTCCACACATAAGGAAGACAATCAGTAAATATATCATGCTCCAACTTCATCACATAACGGTTCACCATACGTGCATGCTACGGGAATCACAAACTTCAACACAAGTATTTCTCAAATTGATAATTACTCAACTAGCATGACTCTAATATTACCATCCTCATATCTCAAAACAATCATCAAGTATCAAACTTCTCATAGTATTCAATGCACTTTATATGATAGTTTTTATTATACCTATCTTGGATGCTCATCACTTTAGGACTAAAATTTTAACCAAAGAAAATTACCATGCTGTTCTAAAAGACTCTCAAAATAATATAAGTGAAGCATGAGAGATCAATAATTTCTATAAAATAAAACCACCGCCGTGCTCTAAAAGATATAAGTGAAGCGCTAGAGCAAAAACTATATAGCTCAAAAGATATAAGTGAAGCACATAGAGTATTCTAATAAATTCCGAATCATGTGTGTCTCTCTCAAAAGGTGTGTACAGCAAGGATGATTGTGGCAAACTAAAAAGCAAAGACTCAAATCATACAAGACGCTCCAACCAAAACACATATCATGTGGTGAATAAAAATATAGCTCCAAGTAAAGTTACCGATAAATGAAAACGAAAGAGGGGATGCCTTCCGGGGCATCCCCAAGCTTAGGCTTTTGGTTGTCCTTGAATTTTACCTTGGAGTTCCATGGGCATCCCCAAGCTTAGGCTCTTGCCACTCTTTTTTCCATAATCCATCAAATCTTTACCCAAAACTTGAAAACTTCACAACACAAAACTCAACAGAAAATCTCATAAGCTCCGTTAGCGAAATAAAACAAACCACCACTTTAAGGTACTGTAATGAACTCATTCTTTACTTATATTGGTATTAAACCTACTGTATTCCAACTTCTCTATGGTTTATAAGCTCTTTTACTAGCCATAGATTCATCAAAATAAGCAAACAACACACGAAAAACAGAATCCGTCAAAAACGGAACAGTCTGTAGCAATCTGTATCTAATGCAAACTTCTGGAACCTAAAAAATTCGACAAAATTAGGAATTCCTAGATAATTTGTTTATTGACCTACTGCAAAAAGAATCAACTGAAAAGCACGTTCCTTTGATTTATGAAAACTAATATCGTGCGCACAAAGTTTCTGTTTTTTACAGCAAGATCAAATAACTATCACCATAGGTTATCCCAACGGTTTTACTTGGCACAAACACTAATTAAAACACAAAACCACATCTAACCAGAGGCTAGATCAAAAACTTATTACTAAACAGAACCAAAAAGCAAAGAACTAAAATAAAAATTGGGTTGCCTCCCAACAAGTGCTATCATTTAACGCCCCTAGCTAGGCATAAAAACAAGGATAGATCTAGGTATTGCCATCTTTGGTAGGCAATTCTTCAATAGAACATTTATATCCCTTAGGAATTTCTTTTTCTTTATTAATGATCAAACTCCTAGGCAAGAAATTAAGAAATTCGTTTGTAGTAAGAGGTTCCTTAATGATAGCAAGGAAATTGGGGTGAACACTTATTGATTTGAGCTCCGCGGTATTCTTACTAAAAGATTCACCCTTATTTTTGGGAACATACATAAATTTGGCAGTTTTAGGAGTGTTTCTTACGGAAGAAAAAGCGGACCCTAGATTGGTAATGATCCCCTCAAGTTTATCGATTCTAGAGGAATCTTGATCTATTTTTTCATTAACCACGGGTTCCTTTTCTTTAAAAAAATTCAAAGTAACTCCTACCTTAGATCCATATTGAGTAATTTGATTGTGGATCTTTTTATCCAAATTCTCAATCAATTCCGTAGTGGCAAATTTATTTTCAATAATTTTAAGCCTTTGCATAACATGTTCCATAGTTAACATAGTTCCATTAACCAAAAGAGGTGGTGAGCCAAATAGATCTATCATAGCATTATAAGAATCAAAAGTATGGCTACCAAGAAATTCCCTCCGGTAATGGTATCAAGAATATATCTATACCAAGGAGTAACGCCTACATAAAAGTTGCGAAGAAGAATGGAAGTAGATTGCCTCCTGGTAGATCTATTTTGAGCATTGCAAATTCTATACCAAGCATCTTTTAGATTTTCTCCCTCCCTTTGTTTAAAATTAAGAACTTCATTCTCGGGAGACAAAGGAGTAGATAAGGGACTAGCCATAATTACGACACAAGCGGAAAAGAGGCGAACGGAAAAAAGGGCGAATAAAACGGCAAGGGTGAAGTGGGGGAGAGGAAAACGAGAGGCAAATGGAAAATAATGTAATGCGAGGGATAAGAGTTTGTGATGGGTACTTGGTATGTCTTGACTTGTGCGTAGACTCCCCGGCAATGGCGCCAGGAATCCTTCTTGCTACCTCTTGAGCACAGCGTTGATTTTCCCTTGAAGAGGAAAGGGTGATGCAGCAAAGTAGCGTAAGTATTTCCCTCAGTTTTTGAGAACCAAGGTATCAATCCAGTAGGAGGCCACACGCAAGTCCCTCGTACCTACACAAACAAATAAGAACCTTGCAACCAACGCGATAAAGGGGTTGTCAAGCCCTTCACGGCCACTTGCAAAAGTGAGATCTGATAGAGATGATAAGATAATATTTTTGGTATTTTTATGATAAAGACTAAAAGTAAAGAACGCAAAATAAAAGTAGATCGGAAACTTATATGATGGAAAATAGACCCGGGGGCCATAGGTTTCACTAGTGGCTTCTCTCAAGATAGCATAAGTATTACGGTGGGTGAACAAATTACTGTCGAGCAATTGATAGAATTGAGCATAGTTATGAGAATATCTAGGCATGATCATGTATATAGGCATCACGTCCGTGACAAGTAGACCGACTCCCGCCTGCATCTACTACTATTACTCCACACATCGACCGCTATCCAGCATGCATCTAGAGTATTAAGTTCATAAGAACGGAGTAACGCATTAAGCAAGATGACATGATGTAGAGGGATAAACTCAAGCAATATGATATAAACCCCATCTTTTTATCCTCGATGGCAACAATACAATACGCGTCGTTTCCCTTTCTGTCACTAGGATCGAGCAACGCAAGATTGAACCCAAAGCTAAGCACTTCTCCAATTGCAAGAAAGATCAATCTAGTAGGCCAAACCAAACTGATAATTCGAAGAGACTTGCAAAGATAACCAATCATACATAAAAGAATTCAGAGAAGATTCAAATATTGTTCATAGATAATCTTGATCATAAACCCACAATTCATCGGATCTCGACAAACACACCGCAAAAGAAGATTACATCGAATAGATCTCCAAGAGAATCGAGGAGAACTTTGTATTGAGATCCAAAGAGAGAGAAGAAGCCATCTAGCTAATAACTATGGACACGAAGGTCTGAGGTAAACTACTCACACATCATCGGAGAGGCTATGGTGTTGATGTAGAAGCCCTCCGTGATCAATGCCCCCTCCGGCGGAGCGCCGGAAAAGGCCCCAAGATGGGATCTCACGGGAACAGAAGGTTGCGGCGGTGGAAATAGGGTTTCGTGGTGCTCCTGGATGTTTTCGGGGTACGTAGGTATATATAGGAGGAAGAAGTAGGTCGGTGGAGCTACGAGGGGCCCACGAGGGTGAGGGCACGCCCAAGGGGGGCAGGCGCTGCCTCCCTGCCTCGTGGCCTCCTCGTTGATTGCTTGACGTCCACTCCAAGTCCTCCGGTTCACGTTTGTTCCAAAAATAACTCTCCCGAAGGTTTCATTCCGTTTGGACTCCGTTTGATATTCCTTTTCTGCGAAACACTGAAATAGGCAAAAAAACAGCAATTTGGGCTGGGCCTCCGGTTAATAGGTTAGTCCCAAAAATAATATAGAAATGTATAATAAAGCCCATTAAACATCCAAAACAGATAATATAATAGCATGGAAAAATCAAAAATTATAGATACGTTGGAGACGTATCAAGGATCCCCAAGCTTAATTCCTGCTCGTCCTCGAGTAGGTAAATGATAAAAACAGATTTTTTTATGTGGAATGCTACCTAGCATATTTCTCAATGTAATTTTCTTTATTATGGCATGAATGTTCAGATCCGAAAGATTCAAGTTAAAAGTTTAATATTGACATAAAAATAATAATACTTCAAGCATACTAACTAAGCAATCATGTCTTCTCAAAATAACATGGCTAAAGAAAGTTATCCCTACAAAATCATATAGTCTGGCTATGCTCTATCTTCATCACACAAAATATTTAAATCATGCACAACCCCGGTTTCAGCCAAGCAATTGTTTCATACTTTAGTATTCTCAAACTTTTTCAATTTTCACGCAATACATGAGCGTGAGCCATGGACATAGCACTATAAGTGGAATAGAATATGGTGGTTGTGGAGAAGACAAAAAAGGAGAAGATAGTCTCACATCAACTAGGCGTATCAACGGGCTATGGAGATGCCCATTAATAGATATCAATGTGAGTGAGTAGGGATTGCCATGCAACGGATGCACTAGAGCTATAAATGTATGAAAGCTCAAAAGAAACTAAGTGGGTGTGCATCCAACTTGCTTGCTCACGAAGACCTAGGGCATTTTGAGGAAGCCCATCATTGGAATATACAAGCCAAGTTCTATAATGAAAAATTCCCACTAGTATATGAAAGTGACAACATAGGAGACTTTCTATCATGAAGATCATGGTGCTACTTTGAAGCACAAGTGTGGAAAAAGGATAGTAACATTGTCCCTTCTCTCTTTTTCTCTCATTTTTTCTCTTTTTTTTCTTGGGCCTTTCTCCTTTTTTTTGTTTGGCCTCTTTTTCTCTCTTTTTTATTTAGTCCGGAATCTCATCCCAACTTGTGGGGGAATCATAGTCTCCATCATCCTTTCCTCACATGGGACAATGCTCTAATAATGATGATTATCACACTTTTATTACTTACAACTCAAGAATTACAACTCAATACTTAGAACAAAATATGACTCTATGTGAATGCCTCCGGCGGTGTACCGGGATATGCAATGAACCATGAGTGACATGTATGAAAAATTATGAATGGTGACTTAGCCACAAATACAATGTCAACTACATGATCATGCAAAGCAATATGACAATGATGGAGCGTGTCATAATAAACGGAACGGTGGAAGTTGCATGGCAATATATCTCGGAATGGCTATGGAAATGCCATAATAGGTAGGTATGGTGGCTATTTTGAGGAAGGTAAATGGTGGGTGTGTGATACCGGCGAAAGGTGCGCGGTATTAGAGAGGCTAGCAATGGTGGAAGGGAGAGAGTGCGTATAATCCATGGACTCAACATTAATCATAAAGAACTCACATACTTATTACAAAAATCTACAAGTCATCAAAACAAAGTACTACACGCATGCTCCTAGGGGAAGGGTTGGTGGGAGTTAACCATCGCGCGATCCCGACCTCCACACATAAGGAAGACAATCAGTAAATATATCATGCTCCAACTTCATCACATAACGGTTCACCATACGTGCATGCTACGGGAATCACAAACTTCAACACAAGTATTTCTCAAATTGATAATTACTCAACTAGCATGACTCTAATATTACCATCCTCATATCTCAAAACAATCATCAAGTATCAAACTTCTCATAGTATTCAATGCACTTTATATGATAGTTTTTATTATACCTATCTTGGATGCTCATCACTTTAGGACTAAAATTTTAACCAAAGAAAATTACCATGCTGTTCTAAAAGACTCTCAAAATAATATAAGTGAAGCATGAGAGATCAATAATTTCTATAAAATAAAACCACCGCCGTGCTCTAAAAGATATAAGTGAAGCGCTAGAGCAAAAACTATATAGCTCAAAAGATATAAGTGAAGCACATAGAGTATTCTAATAAATTCCGAATCATGTGTGTCTCTCTCAAAAGGTGTGTACAGCAAGGATGATTGTGGCAAACTAAAAAGCAAAGACTCAAATCATACAAGACGCTCCAACCAAAACACATATCATGTGGTGAATAAAAATATAGCTCCAAGTAAAGTTACCGATAAATGAAAACGAAAGAGGGGATGCCTTCCGGGGCATCCCCAAGCTTAGGCTTTTGGTTGTCCTTGAATTTTACCTTGGAGTTCCATGGGCATCCCCAAGCTTAGGCTCTTGCCACTCTTTTTTCCATAATCCATCAAATCTTTACCCAAAACTTGAAAACTTCACAACACAAAACTCAACAGAAAATCTCATAAGCTCCGTTAGCGAAATAAAACAAACCACCACTTTAAGGTACTGTAATGAACTCATTCTTTACTTATATTGGTATTAAACCTACTGTATTCCAACTTCTCTATGGTTTATAAGCTCTTTTACTAGCCATAGATTCATCAAAATAAGCAAACAACACACGAAAAACAGAATCCGTCAAAAACGGAACAGTCTGTAGCAATCTGTATCTAATGCAAACTTCTGGAACCTAAAAAATTCGACAAAATTAGGAATTCCTAGATAATTTGTTTATTGACCTACTGCAAAAAGAATCAACTGAAAAGCACGTTCCTTTGATTTATGAAAACTAATATCGTGCGCACAAAGTTTCTGTTTTTTACAGCAAGATCAAATAACTATCACCATAGGTTATCCCAACGGTTTTACTTGGCACAAACACTAATTAAAACACAAAACCACATCTAACCAGAGGCTAGATCAAAAACTTATTACTAAACAGAACCAAAAAGCAAAGAACTAAAATAAAAATTGGGTTGCCTCCCAACAAGTGCTATCATTTAACGCCCCTAGCTAGGCATAAAAACAAGGATAGATCTAGGTATTGCCATCTTTGGTAGGCAATTCTTCAATAGAACATTTATATCCCTTAGGAATTTCTTTTTCTTTATTAATGATCAAACTCCTAGGCAAGAAATTAAGAAATTCGTTTGTAGTAAGAGGTTCCTTAATGATAGCAAGGAAATTGGGGTGAACACTTATTGATTTGAGCTCCGCGGTATTCTTACTAAAAGATTCACCCTTATTTTTGGGAACATACATAAATTTGGCAGTTTTAGGAGTGTTTCTTATGGAAGAAAAAGCGGACCCTAGATTGGTAATGATCCCCTCAAGTTTATCGATTCTAGAGGAATCTTGATCTATTTTTTCATTAACCACGGGTTCCTTTTCTTTAAAAAAATTCAAAGTAACTCCTACCTTAGATCCATATTGAGTAATTTGATTGTGGATCTTTTTATCCAAATTCTCAATCAATTCCGTAGTGGCAAATTTATTTTCAATAATTTTAAGCCTTTGCATAACATGTTCCATAGTTAACATAGTTCCATTAACCAAAAGAGGTGGTGAGCCAAATAGATCTATCATAGCATTATAAGAATCAAAAGTATGGCTACCAAGAAATTCCCTCCGGTAATGGTATCAAGAATATATCTATACCAAGGAGTAACGCCTACATAAAAGTTGCGAAGAAGAATGGAAGTAGATTGCCTCCTGGTAGATCTATTTTGAGCATTGCAAATTCTATACCAAGCATCTTTTAGATTTTCTCCCTCCCTTTGTTTAAAATTAAGAACTTCATTCTCGGGAGACAAAGGAGTAGATAAGGGACTAGCCATAATTACGACACAAGCGGAAAAGAGGCGAACGGAAAAAAGGGCGAATAAAACGGCAAGGGTGAAGTGGGGGAGAGGAAAACGAGAGGCAAATGGAAAATAATGTAATGCGAGGGATAAGAGTTTGTGATGGGTACTTGGTATGTCTTGACTTGTGCGTAGACTCCCCGGCAATGGCGCCAGGAATCCTTCTTGCTACCTCTTGAGCACAGCGTTGGTTTTCCCTTGAAGAGGAAAGGGTGATGCAGCAAAGTAGCGTAAGTATTTCCCTCAGTTTTTGAGAACCAAGGTATCAATCCAGTAGGAGGCCACACGCAAGTCCCTCGTACCTACACAAACAAATAAGAACCTTGCAACCAACGCGATAAAGGGGTTGTCAAGCCCTTCACGGCCACTTGCAAAAGTGAGATCTGATAGAGATGATAAGATAATATTTTTGGTATTTTTATGATAAAGACTAAAAGTAAAGAACGCAAAATAAAAGTAGATCGGAAACTTATATGATGGAAAATAGACCCGGGGGCCATAGGTTTCACTAGTGGCTTCTCTCAAGATAGCATAAGTATTACGGTGGGTGAACAAATTACTGTCGAGCAATTGATAGAATTGAGCATAGTTATGAGAATATCTAGGCATGATCATGTATATAGGCATCACGTCCGTGACAAGTAGACCGACTCCGCCTGCATCTACTACTATTACTCCACACATCGACCGCTATCCAGCATGCATCTAGAGTATTAAGTTCATAAGAACGGAGTAACACATTAAGCAAGATGACATGATGTAGAGGGATAAACTCAAGCAATATGATATAAACCCCATCTTTTTATCCTCGATGGCAACAATACAATACGTGTCGTTTCCCTTTCTGTCACTGGGATCGAGCAACGCAAGATTAAACCCAAAGCTAAGCACTTCTCCCATTGCAAGAAAGATCAATCTAGTAGGCCAAACCAAACTGATAATTCGAAGAGACTTGCAAAGATAACCAATCATACATAAAAGAATTCAAAGAAGATTCAAATATTGTTCATAGATAATCTTGATCATAAACCCACAATTCATCGGATCTCGACAAACACACCGCAAAAGAAGATTACATCGAATAGATCTCCAAGAGAATCGAGGAGAACTTTGTATTGAGATCCAAAGGGAGAGAAGAAGCCATCCAGCTAATAACTACGGACCCGAAGGTCTGAGGTAAACTACTCACTCATCATCGGAGAGGCTATGGTGTTGATGTAGAAGCCCTCCGTGATCAATGCCCCCTCCGGCGGAGCGCCGGAAAAGGCCCCAAGATGGGATCTCACGGGTACAGAAGGTTGCGGCGGTGGAAATAGGGTTTCGTGGTGCTCTTGGATGTTTTCAGGGTACGTAGGTATATATAGGAGGAAGAAGTAGGTCGGTGGAGCTATGAGGGTCCCACGAGGGTGGGACGCGCCCAGGGGGGACAGGCGCACCTCCCTGCCTCGTGGCCTCCTCGTTGATTGCTTGACGTCCACTCCAAGTCCTCCGGTTCATGTTTGTTCCAAAAATAACTCTCCCGAAGGTTTCATTCCGTTTGGACTCCGTTTGATATTCCTTTTCTGCGAAACACTAAAATGGGCAAAAAAACAGCAATTTGGGTTGGGCCTCCGGTTAATAGGTTAGTCCCAAAAATAATATAAAAGTGTATAATAAAACCCATTAAACATCCAAAACAGATAATATAATAGCATGGAACAATCAAAAATTATAGATACATTGGAGACGTATCAGTGAGCCTCTGTCGGACTAGCTCGTTGATCAAAGATGGCTATGGTTTCCTAACCATAGACATGAGTTGTCATTTGATAACGGGATCACATCATTAGAAGAATGATGTGATGGACAAGACCCAAACTATAAGTGTAGCATATGATCGTATCAAGTTTATTGCTATCGTTTTCTGCATGTCAAGTATCTGTTCCTATGACCATGAGATCATACAACTCACTGACACTAGAGGAGTACCTTGTGTGTATCAAAATTCGCAACGTAACTGGGTGACTATAAAGATGCTCTACTAGTATCTTGATAACCCACAAGTATAGGGGATCGCAACAGTTTTCGGGGGTAGAGTATTCAACCCAAATTTATAGATTCGACACAAAGGGGAGCCAAAGAATATTTGCAAGTATTAGCAGCTAAGTTGTCAATTCAACCACACTTGGAGATTAATTATCTCCAGCAAAGTGATCAGTAGCAAAATAGTATGATAGTTTTGATAGTAGTAGCAACAGCAACAGTAATAGTAACAATGATAGCAATAATTTTGTAGCAAGTGCAATAGTGACGGTAGCAGTAGTAACTTAGCAGAAACAATATAAGAGAAATTCGTAGTCATTGGATCAATGAATTCGTTGGATGATATTATATAACAGTCATAACCTAGGGCGGTACGGCACTAGCTCCAGTTCATAAATATAATGTAGGCATGTATTCCGTAAATTGTCATACGTGCTTATGGAAAGAACTTGCATGACATCTTTTGTCCTACCCTCCCGTGACAGCGGGGTCCAATTGGAAACTAAGGGATATTAAGGCCTCCTTTTAATAGAGAACCGGAACAAAGCATTAACACATAGTGAATACATGAACTCCTCAAGCTACGATCATCACCGGAAAGTATCCCGACTTCTGTCACTCCGGGGTTTACGGATCATAACACATAGTAGGTGACTATAACTTGCAGGATCGGATCTAGAACATAGATATAATGGTGATAACATAAATGGTTCAGAACTGAAATCATGGCACCCGGGCCCAAAGTGACAAGTATTAAGCATGCCAAAGTCATAGCAACATCAATCTCATAATGGATACTAGGGATCAAGCTCTAACAAAACTAACTCGATTACATGATGAACTCATCCAACTCCTCACCGACCAGCGAGCCTACGAATGAATTACTTACTCCCGGTGGGGAGCATCATGGAATTGGCGATGGAGAAGGGATGGTGATGACGAAGATCGAAGATCCCCCTCTCCGGAGCCCCAAACGGACTCTAGATCTGGCCTCCCGGTGAAGAGCAGGAGGTGGCGGCTGCTCCGTCTCATGAAATGCGATAATTCTTCCTCCCTGATTTTTTCTCTGAATATGTGATTTTATAGTATCAGGGTTGGAGTCTGCGGGGCCACCAGGTGGGGACAACCCACCTGGGCACGCCTGAGGGGGGGCGTGCCCTGGTGGGTTGTGCCCACCTAGGTGCCCCCCTCCGGTGGTTCTTGGCTCCAGAAATTATCTTTTATTATATAAAAATTCCTTGCAAAGTTTCGTTCCGATCCGATAACTTTTATTTCTGCACAAAAACAACACCATGGTAGTTCTGCTGAAAACAACGTCAGTCCGGTTAGTTTCATTCAAATCATGCAAATTAGAGTCCAAAACAAGAGGAAAAGCATTAGGAAAAGTAGATACGATGGAGACGTATCAACTCCCCAAGCTTAAACCTTTGCTTGTCCTCAAGCAATCTAGTTGATAAACTGAAAGTGAAAAAGAAAAACTTTTACAAACTCTTTTGCTCTTGTTTACATAAATAAGCTTAAGTAGCACCCAGGTTGTCAGCAAAGATTATGACTAACCATGTTGACAATAACTCTTAAAAATTATATTAACTCGTATCAATGGTATAATCAACTAGCGAGCAATAATAAGATATCTCAAATGACAACACACTGTCAAAACAACCATGATATAATATGTTGACTAATGAAAATAATTGGACACTTCCTGAACCAACTCCTAAGCCAACTCCGAAGAAAAGGGGTATTCTATTTCTCAGTCTTGAAGATATGCAAGAGGCAAAGAAAATCTATGAAAGAAAAAGGTATTAAAGCTGAAAATGTTAAGAATTTACCTCCTATTGAAGAAATACATGGTCTTAATTTGCCGCCTGTTGAAGAAATACATGGTCTTGATAACCCGGCATAGGTAGTAAAGGTAAATTCTCTCTATAGATTTGGTGAAGGTGATATTCCTCGTTATAAGTCTGCTAGCCAATGCTTAGATGAGTTTGATAATTTTATTGTCAAACAAGAAAACTTCAATGCTTATGTTGGTAGACAATTGCAACGCAATGCTTATATGATTGAACACTTGAGTGATTATATGTCTAGAGTTAAAGGTGAACTTAAATTCATTAGTAAACATGCTTCTATGGTTACCACTCAAGTAGAACAAGTAATAAGACTCAAAATGATTTGCTCAATAAATTAAATAATAAGGGAAACGATAATGCTGTTAGAGTTGCGACTAGAATGGGTAAAAGGACTCAGGAACCTTTGTATCCTGAGGGCCACCCTAAGAGAATTGAGCAAGATTCTCAGGGAACTAATGTTGATGCACCTAGTCCTTCTAAGAAAAAGAAAAACAAAAATGATAGGACTTTGCATGCTTCTAGTGAACCTGTTGCTGACACACCTGAGAATCCCAATGATATTTCTATTTCTGATGCTGAAACACAATCTGGTAATGAACATGAACCTAGTGATAACGTTAATGATGATGTTCATGTTTATGCCCAGCCTAGCAATAACAATGATGTAGAACTTGAACCTGCTGTTAATCTTGATAACCCACAATCAAAGAATCAACGTTATGATAAGAAAGACTTTGTTGCTAGGAAGCACGGTAAAGAAAGAGAACCATGGGTTCAGAAAACCATGCCTTTTCCTCCTAAACCATCCAAGAAAAATGATGATGAGGATTTCGAGCGCTTTGCTGAAGTGATTAGACCTATCTTTTTGCGTATGCGTTTGACTAATATGCTTAAAATGAATCCTTATGCTAAGTATATGAAAGATATTGTTACAAATAAAAGAAAGATACCGGAAGCTGAAATTTCTACCATGCTTGCTAATTATACTTTTAAAGGTGGAATACCTCAGAAACTAGGAGATCCAGGGGTACCAACTATACCATGCTCCATTAAAAGAAACTATGTTAAAACTGCCTTATGTGATCTTGGAGCCGGTGTTAGTGTTATGCCTCTCTCTTTATATCGTAAACTTGAATTGAATAAGTTGACACCTACTGAAGTATCTTTGCAAATGGCTGATAAATCAACTGCTATACCTGTCGGTATTTGTGACGATGTGCCTGTTGTGGTTGCAAACATTACTATTTTAACGGACTTTCTTATTCTTGATATTCCCGAGGACGATAGTATGTCGATTATTCTTGGTAGACCCTTTTTGAATACTGCAGGGGCTGTTATTGATTGCAACAAAGGCAATGTAACTTTTCATGTTAACGGTAATGAGCATACGGTACACTTTCCGAGGAAACAACCTCAAGTCCATAATATCAATTCTATTGGAAAAATTCCAACTATCACTATTGGAGGTTTTGAATTTCCTATTCCTACTGTCAAGAAGAAATATGCTATTCTTATTGTTGGGGACATGCATATCCCCATTGAGGTAACCTAGTGTTATTCGAAAATTCTCCGGTTTCATGTTATTCGAAATGAGTTTGTTAACAAGACTTGATCAACCTTGTTAGTGGATTCATTTTGATGAGCATGAGATGGATGAAGTGAGAAAGCACAACTCTCCGTACCCTCCTTTTACTTTCTATTATTTAGAATAAATAAAGCAAAATAGTATTTTCTGTCTGTTTTCTGAATTATCCTTGCAATAAAAAATACCCTGAAAATAAAGTTCTCCAAATGCCCTGAAAATGAAATATGATTTTTTTCTAGAATATTTAAGAATATCTGGCACCGAGAACACAGCAGAGGGAGCCAGCACCCAGCCACGAGGGTCCAGGGCGCGCCCCCTGCCTCGTGGGCCCCTGGTGGCCCCCCTCCACTTATTCCTGCACCCACACACTCCTTCTTCCTCCCAAAAAAATCACCAACTAGCTCAAGCACGAGTTCTAGCTCATTTTGCTGCAATTTTCGATCTCCCTGCTCAAAGCTCCATTCACAAAACTGCTTTGGGGGATTGTTCTTCGGTATGTGACCCCTCCAATGGTCCAATTAGTTTTTGTTCTAGTGCTTTATTCATTGCAAATTTTTGCTGCTAAGGTGACCCTGTTCTTGAGCTTGCATGTCAAATTTATTTGGTCCCAAGTAGTTTTAATGCATGATATAGTCTCTAGGCACTTGTGGGAGTAGTTGCTATCAATCTTGCTGAGTTTGGTTCACTTTTATTGTGAGTTACTAAAAATTTCAGAAATTTTCAGAGAATGATGAAGAGATTTTTGCGAGGCTCCTCGAGCCGAAGCTCGAAGGACAAGCAAAGTGAAGAGGATAAGAGGCCTAGGTATAATCTCCCTCGTACTACGGAGGTTCGACCGTGTGAATGGCCTTGTGATGAGTTCTTGAAGGCAGCCAGGATTCATGATGATTTTTATTATTTGGCTGAGAATGCAGGCCTCACCGACTTCATCCGCGACCAGCGCGAACAGTATCTCCTACTCACTAATATTTTTGTGCAAAATTTTCATTAAGAAATCACCACCAATGGTGGAGTTTCATTTATACGATGAGGTTAAGGAGATGCCACTTAGTGAATTTTGTCGGGTTTGTAAGATACCCTTTGAGGACAGCATAGAGGAACCCTGTCGTAATGATGTGGAAGGATTTATCGATATGATTGATGTAGGGGAAACGAGGAAAGTTTCCAATGCACGAATGACTAGCATACACTTCCCTGTTCTACGTTACTTTGCAATATTTGCTAGTAGATGTTTAATTGGTCGCGGGAACTGTGGAAACCTTAGTGCCCCTGATATTGTTATTTTGTGCCATGCTTTGTTTCGTGATAACACTTTTAGTCTAGGCGCTATTATTGCTAAGCGATTAAATCTGAACCGTACGAAGGGCCCCATCTTGGGAGGAATCTTCGCTTCGCGCCTCGCTGCACACTTTAACATACCTATTAGGCATTATGAGAAAGAAGAAAAATTTCCGCCTTCTATTTTTCTAGACTATAAGAGTATGGTAGCACATGATTTTATTGTTAAGAATAAGAAAATGATGCTTAACTATAGACTGATATTTGATAAAAATTACTTTGAGACTATTACTTTGCCTGCTCCTTCTTTGTTCAACTTATCTACAGGCAAGTATCTTGTTCTGTCGGAGGCCATCCATGCCTACCGGAACCCAACATCAGCTCCGGAGACACCACTGGATCCTCATCGTCAGTCTGTTTACCAGTGGGATCCGGAGGAGATCGTCAACCAGTGGCATTCCGAGGATGCTCCTCAGTACAATCCCAGTTACAACTTCGGATATCCGCCAGGCCAGCCATGGCCATAGACCAACTTAGGCCAAAAGCCTAAGCTTGGGGGAGTACGTATTTCTCACCGACATTACATTCGTGTTCACACACTCATTCTAGTTGTCGGTGCTCATACTTTTTCATTGTACTATCCATGCTAGTTTATTTTTCCTCTTTCTAGCTTTCTTCTTGTGTGCTTGAAAAACCTTAAGAAAACCAAAAAAAATAGTTGTAGCTTTTAGCTAGTTTATTTTCCATGCTTGTAGTAGTAGTAATTAAAAGAAACCCAAAAAGATTTCTCGTTCTTCTTTTGCTTGTTGGGAGCTTTCCCGTGTAAATAGTTTTATTTCTTTTCCTTTCTTTGGGGGTCGAGAGGAGAAGACCATAATGAAAATGTTAAGTGGCTCTTATATGCATTATTGATTGATTTAACCAAGAGCCCATATTACCTTGTCTTCTCCTCTGTATTAAATGCTTACAGATTCCAGCTTAGTCCAATGCACGTGCACTATTATTATTATACACACCGTTCGGTCGTGCAAGTGAAAGGCAATAATGACGATATATGATGAACCGGTTGAGATGAGAGAAGCTGGTATGAACTCGACCTCTCTTGTTTTTGTAAATATGATTACTTCATCGTTCCTGATTCAGCCTATTATGAATGAACATGTTTGCAATGACAATTAGAGATTATAGTTGCTTATGCCATGCTTAATTAGCTAGGAGTTTATAATGGTTTATCTTGCGTGCCAACATGCTATTAAAATGGTTGTGATGTGGTATCATAGGGTGGTATCCTCCTTTGAACGATTCGAGTGGCTCGACTTGGCACATGTTCATGTTGGGGAACGTAGTAATTTCAAAAAAATTCCTACGCACACGCAAGATCATGGTGATGCATAGCAACGAGAGGGGAGAGTGTTGTCCACGTACCCTCGTGGACTGACAGCGGAAGCGTTATCACAACGCGGTTGATGTAGTCGTACGTCTTCACGATCCGACCGATCAAGTACCGAACGTACAGCACCTCCGAGTTCTACACACGTTCAGCTCGATGACGTCCCTCGAACTCCGATCCAGCCGAGTGTTGAGGGAGAGTTTCCTCCGCACGACGGCGTGATGACGATGATGATGTTCCACCGACGCAGGGCTTCGCCTAAGCTCCGCAACGGTATTATCGAGGTGTAATATGGTGGAGGGGGGCACCGCACACGGCTAAGAGATCTCAAGGATCAATTGTTGTGTCTCTGGGGTGCCCCCTGCCCCCGTATATAAAGGAGCAAGGGGGAGGCAGCCGGCCAAGGGGAGAGGCGCGCCATAGGGGGGAGTCCTACTCCCACCGGGAGTAGGACTCCTCCTTTCCTTGTGGGAGTAGGAGAAGGGAAGGGGGAAGGAGAAAGAAGGAAGGGTGCGCCCCCCTTCCCTAGTCCAATTCGGACCAGACCATGGGGAGGGGTGCGGCCACCTTTTGAGGCCTTTCTCTCCTTTCCCGTATGGCCCATTAAGGCCCAATACGAATTCCCGTAACTCTCCGGTACTCCGAAAAATACCCGAATCACTCGGAACCTTTCCGAAGTCCGAATATAGTCGTCCAATATATCGATTTTTACGTCTCGACCATTTCGAGACTCCTCGTCATATCCCCGATCTCATCCGGGACTCCGAACTCCTTCGGTACATCAAAACTCAATAAAACTGTCATCGTAACGTTAAGCGTGCGGACCCTACGGGTTCGAGAACTATGTAGACATGACCGAGACACGTCTCCGGTCAATAACCAATAGCGGGACCTGGATGCCCATATTGGCTCCCACATATTCTACGAAGATCTTTATCGGTCAGACCGCATAACAACATACGTTGTTCCCTTTGTCACCGGTATGTTACTTGCCCGAGATTTGATCGTCGGTATCTCGATACCTAGTTCAATCTCGTTACCGGCAAGTCTCTTTACTCGTTCCGTAACACATCATCCCGCAACTAACTCATTAGTCACAATGCTTGCAAGGCTTATAGTGATGTGCATTACCGAGTGGGCCCAGAGATACCTCTCCGACAATTGGAGTGACAAATCCTAATCTCGAAATACGCCAACCCAACAAGTACCTTTGGAGACACCTGTAGAGCACCTTTATAATCACCCATTTACGTTGTGACGTTTGGTAGCACACAAAGTGTTCCTCCGGTAAACGGGAGTTGCATAATCTCATAGTCATAGGAACATGTATAAGTCATGAAGAAAGCAATAGCAACATACTAAACGATCGAGTGCTAAGCTAACGGAATGGGTCAAGTCAATCACGTCATTCTCCTAATGAGGTGATCTCGTTAATCAAATGACAACTTATGTCTATGGCTAGGAAACATAACCATCTTTGATTAACGAGCTAGTCAAGTAGAGGCATACTAGTGACACTCTGTTTGTCTATATATTCACACATGTATTATGTTTCCGGTTAATACAATTCTAGCATGAATAATAAACATTTATCATGATATAAGGAAATATATAATACTTTATTATTGCCTCTAGGGCATATTTCCTTCAGTCTCCCACTTGCACTAGAGTCAATAATCTAGTTCACATCGCCATGTGATTTAACATCAATAATTCACATCACCATGTGATTAACACCCATAGTTCACATCTCTATGTGACCAACACTCAAAGGGTTTACTAGAGTCAATAATCTAGTTCACATCGCTATGTGATTAACACCCAAAGAGTACTAAGGTGTGATCATGTTTTGATTGTGAGATAATTTTAGTCAACGGGTCTGTCACATTCAGATCCGTAAGTATTTTGCAAATTTCTATGTCTACAATGCTCTGCACGGAGCTACTCTAGCTAATTGCTCCCACTTTCAATATGTATCTAGACCGAGACTTAGAGTCATCTAGATTTAGTGTCAAAACTTGCATCGACGTAACCCTTTACGACGAACCTTTTGTCACTTCCATAATCGAGAAACATATCCTTATTCCACTAAGGATAATTTTGACCGCTGTCCAGTGATCTACTCCTAGATCACTATTGTACTCCCTTGCCAAAATCAGTGTAGGGTATACAATAGATCTGGTACACAGCATGGCATACTTTATAGAACCTATGGCCAAGGCATAGGGAATGACTTTCATTCTCTTTCTATCTTTTGCCGTGGTCGGGCTTTGAGTCTTTACTCAATTTCACACCTTGTAACACAGGCAAGAACTCTTTCTTTGACTGTTCTATTTTGAACTACTTCAAAATCTTGTTAAGGTATGTACTCATTGAAAAACTTATCAAGCGTCTTCATCTATCTCTATAGATCTTGATGCTCAATATGTAAGCAGCTTCACCGAGGTCTTTCTTTGAAAAACTCCTTTCAAAACACTCCTTTATGCTTTGCAGAATAATTCTACATTATTTCCGATCAACAATATGTCATTCACATATACTTATCAGAAATGCTGTAGTGCTCCCACTCACTTTCTTGTAAATACAGGCTTCACCGCAAGTCTGTATAAAACTATATCCTTTGATCAACTTATCAAAGTGTATATTCCAACTCCGAGATGCTTGCACCAGTCCATAGATGGATCGCTGGAGCTTGCATATTTTGTTAGCACCTTTAGGATTGACAAAACCTCCTGGTTGCATCATATACAACTCTTCTTTAATAAATCCATTAAGGAATGCAGTTTTGTTTATCCATTTGCCATATTTCATAAAATGCGGCAATTGCTAACATGATTCAGACAGACTTAAGCATAGATACGAGTGAGAAACTCTCATCGTAGTCAACATCTTGAACTTGTCGAAAACCTTTTTGCGACAATTCTAGCTTTGTAGATAGTGATACTACTATCAGCGTCCGTCTTCCTCTTGACGATCCATTTATTCTCAATTGCTTGCCGATCATCAGGCAAGTCAACCAAAGTCCACACTTTGTTCTCATACATGGATCTCATCTCAGATTTCATGGCCTCAAGCCATTTTGCGGAATCTGGGCTCACCATCGCTTCTTCATAGTTCGTAGGTTCGTCATGGTCTAGTAACATAACCTCCAGAACAGGATTACCGTACCACTCTGGTGCGGATCTTACTCTGGTTGACCTACGAGGTTTGGTAGTAACTTGATCTGAAGTTACATGATCATCATCATTAACTTCCTCACTAATTGGTGTAGGAGTCACAGGAACAGATTTCTGTGATGAACTACTTTCCAATAAGGGAGCAGGTACAGTTACCTCATCAAGTTCTACTTTCCTCCCACTCACTTCTTTCGAGAGAAACTCCTTCTCTAGAAAGGATCCATACTAAGCAACGAATGTCTTGCCTTCGGATCTGTGATAGAAGGTGTACCCAACTGTCTCCTTTGGGTATCCTATGAAGACACATTTCTCCGATTTGGGTTTGAGCTTATCAGGATGAAACTTTTTCACATAAGCATCGCAACCCCAAACTTTAAGAAACGACAACTTTGGTTTCTTGCCAAACCACAGTTCATAAGGCGTCGTCTCAACGGATTTTGATGGTGCCCTATTTAACGTGAATGTAGCTGTCTCTAATGCATAACCCCAAAACGATAGTGGTAAATTGGTAAGAGACATCATAGATTGCACTATATCCAATAAAGTACGGTTATGACGTTCGGACACACCATTATGCTGTGGTGTTCCAGGTGGCATGAATTTGTGAAACTATTCCACATTGTTTTAATTGAAGGCCAAACTCGTAACTCAAATATTTTCTCCACGATCAGATCGTAGAAACTTTATTTTCTTGTTACGATGATTTTCCACTTCACTCTGAAATTATATGAACTTTTCAAATGTTTCAGACTTCTGTTTCATTAAGTAGATATACCCATATCTGCTCAAATCATCTGTGAAGGTCAGAAAATAATGATACCTGCTACGAGCCTCAATATTCATCGGACCACATACATCTGTATGTATGATTTCCAACAAATCTGTTGCTCTCTCCATAGTTCCGGAGAACGGCGTTTTAGTCATCTTGCCCATGAGGCACGGTTCGCAAGCAAGTTCAATCAAGTGATTCCAAAATCCCATCAGTATGGAGTTTCTTCATGCGCTTTACACCAATATGACCTAAACGGCAGTGCCACAAATAAGTTGCACTATCATTATTAACTTTGCATCTTTTGGCTTCAATATTATGAATATGTGTATCACTACGATCGAGATCCAACAAACCATTTTCGTTGGTGTGTATGACCATAGAAGGTTTTTATTCATGTAAACAGAACAACAATTGTTCTCTAACTTAAATGAATAACCGTATTGCAATAAACATGATCAAATCATATTCATGCTCAACGCAAACACCAAATAACACTTATTTAGTTTCAACACTAATCCCGAAAGTACAGGGAGTGTGCGATGATGATCATATCAATCTTGGAACTACTTCCAACACACATCGTCACCTCACCTTTTACTAGTCTTTGTTTATTCTGCAACTCCCGTTTCGAGTTACTACTTTTAGCAACTGAACTAGTATCAAATACCGAGGGGTTGCTATAAACACTAGTAAGTACACATCAATAACATGTATATCCAATATACCTTTGTTCACTTTGCCATCCTTCTTATCCACCAAATATTTGGGGCAGTTCCGCTTCCAGTGACCAGTCCCTTTGCAGTAGAAGCACTTAGTCTCAGGCTTAGGTACAGACTTGGGCTTCTTCACTTGAGTAGCAACTTGCTTGCCGTTCTTTTGAAGTTCCCCTTCTATCCCTTTGCCCTTTTCTTGAAACTAGTGGTCTTGTTAACCATCAACACTTGATGCTTTTCTTGATTTCTACCTTCGTCGATTTCAGCATCGCGAAGAGCTCGGGAATTACTTTCGTCATCCCTTACATACTATAGTTCATCACGAAGTTCTACTAACTTGGTGATGGTGACTAGAGAATTCTGTCAATCACTATTTTATCTGGAAGATTAACTCCCACTTGATTCAAGCGATTGTAGTACCCAGACAATCTGAGCACATGCTCACTAGTTGAGCGATTCTCCTCCATCTTTTAGCTATAGAACTTGTTGGAGACTTCATATCTCTCAACTCGGGTATTTGCTTGAAATATTAACTTCAACTCCTGGAACATCTCATATGGTCCATGACGTTCAAAACGTCTTTGAAGTCCCGATTCTAAGCCGTTAAGCATGGTGCACTAAACTATCAAGTAGTCATCATATTGAGCTAGCCAAACGTTCATAACGTCTGCATCTGCTCCTGCAATAGGTCTGTCACCTAGCGGTGCATCAAGGACATAATTTTTCTGTGCAGCAATGAGGATAATCCTCAGATCACGGATCCAATCCGCATCTTTGCTACTAACATCTTTCAACATAATTTTTCTCTAGGAACATATCAAAAATAAACACAGGGAAGCAACAACGCGAGCTATTGATCTACAACATAATTTGCAAAATACTATCAGGACTAAGTTCATGATAAATTTAAGTTCAATTAATCATATTACTTAAGAACTCCCACTTAGATAGACATCCCTCTAATCCTCTAAGTGATCACGTGATCCATATCAACTAAACCATGTCCGATCATCACATGAGATGGAGTAGTTTCAATGGTGAACATCACTATGTTGATCATATCTACTATATGATTCACGCTCGACCTTTCGGTCTCCGTGTTCCGAGGCCATATCTGTTATATGCTAGGCTCGTCAAGTTTAACCTGAGTATTCCGCGTGTGCAACTGTTTTGCACCCGTTGTATTTGAACGTAGAGCCTATCACACCCGATCATCACGTGGTGTCTCAGCACGAAGAACTTTCGCAACGGTGCATACTCAGGAAGAACACTTATACTTTGATAATTTAGTGAAGGATCATCTTATAATGCTACCGTCAAACAAAGCAAGATAACATGCATAAAGGATTAACATCACATGCAATCAATATAAGTGATATGATATGGCCATCATCATCTTGTGCTTGCGATCTCCATCTCCGAAGCACCGTGCTTGTGATCTCCATCTCCGAAGCACCGTCATGATCACCATCGTCACCGGCGCGACACCTTGATCTCCATCGTAGCATCGTTGTCGTCTCGCCAACTTATTGCTTTTATGACTATCGCTATCGCTTAGTGATAAAGTAAAACTATTACATGGCGATTGCATCTCATACAATAAAGCGACAACCATATGGCTCCTGCCAGTTGCCGATAACTCGGTTACAAAACATGATCATCTCATACAACACATTATATCACATCATGTCTTGACCATATCACATCACAACATGCCCTGCAAAAACAAGTTAGACGTCCTCTACTTTGTTGTTGCATATTTTACGTGGCTGCTACGGGCTTAGCAAGAACCATTCTTACCTACGCATCAAAACCACAACGATAGTTTGTCAAGTTGGTGCTGTTTTAATCTTCGCAAGGACCGGGCGTAGCCACACCCGGTTCAACTAAAGTGAGAGAGACAGACACCCGCCGGTCACCTTTAAGCAACGAGTGCTCGCAACGGTGAAACCAGTCTCGCGTAAGCGTACGCGTAATGTCGGTCCGGGCCGCTTCATCTCACAATACCGCTGAACCAAAGTATGACATGCTGGTAAGCAATATGACTTATATCGCCCACAACTCACTTGTGTTCTACTCGTGCATAGCATCAACGCATAAAACCAGGCTCGGATGCCACTGTTGGGGAACGTAGTAATTTCAAAAAATTTCCTACGCACACGCAAGATCATGGTGATGCATAGCAACGAGAGGGGAGAGTGTTGTCCACGTACCCTCGTAGACCGACAGCGGAAGCGTTATCACAACGCGGTTGATGTAGTCGTACGTCTTCACGATCCGACCGATCAAGTACCAAACGTACAGCACCTCCGAGTTCTACACACGTTCAGCTCGATGACGTCCCTCGAACTCTGATCCAGCCGAGTGTTGAGGGAGAGTTTCGTCAGCACGACAGCGTGGTGACGATGATGATGTTCCACCGACGCAGGGCTTCGCCTAAGCTCCGCAACGGTATTATCGAGGTGTAATATGGTGGAGGGGGGCACCGCACATGGCTAAGAGATCTCAAGGATCAATTGTTGTGTCTCTGGGGTGCCCCCTGCCCCCGTATATAAAGGAGCAAGGGGAGGCAGCCGGCCAAGGGGAGAGGCGCGCCATAGGGGGGAGTCCTACTCCCACCGGGAGTAGGACTCCTCCTTTCCTTGTGGGAGTAGGAGAAGGAGAGGGGAAGGAGAAAGAAGGAAGGGTGCGCCCCCTTCCCTAGTCCAATTCGGACCAGACAGTGGGGAGGGGTGCGGCCACCTTTTGAGGCCTTTCTCTCCTTTCCCGTATGGCCCATTAAGGCCCAATACGAATTCCCGTAACTCTTCGGTACTCCGAAAAATACCCGAATCACTCGGAACCTTTCCGAAGTCCGAATATAGTCGTCCAATATATCAATTTTTACGTCTCAACCATTTCGGGACTCCTCGTAATATCCCCGATCTCATCCGGGACTCCGAACTCCTTCGGTACATCAAAACTCAATAAAACTGTCATCGTAACGTTAAGCGTGCGGACCCTACGGGTTTGAGAACTATGTAGACATGACCGAGACACGTCTCCGGTCAATAACCAATAGTGGGACCTGGATGCCCATATTGGCTCCCACATATTCTACGAAGATCTTTATCGGTCAGACCGCATAACAACATACGTTGTTCCCTTTGTCACCGGTATGTTACTTGCCCGAGATTTGATCGTCGGTATCTCGATACCTAGTTCAATCTCGTTACCGGCAAGTCTCTTTACTCGTTCTGTAATACATCATCCCGCAACTAACTCATTAGTCACAATGCTTGCAAGGCTTATAGTGATGTGCATTACCGAGTGGGCCCAGAGATACCTCTCCGACAATCGGAGTGACAAATCATAATCTCGAAATACGCCAACCCAACAAGTACCTTTGGAGACACCTGTAGAGCACCTTTATAATCACCCATTTACGTTGTGACGTTTGGTAGCACACAAAGTGTTCCTCCAGTAAACGGGAGTTGCATAATCTCATAGTCATAGGAACATGTATAAGTCATGAAGAAAGCAATAGCAACATACTAAACGATCGAGTGCTAAGCTAACGGAATGGGTCAAGTCAATCACGTCATTCTCCTAATGAGGTGATCTCGTTAATCAAATGACAACTTATGTCTATGGCTAGGAAACATAACCATCTTTGATTAACGAGCTAGTCAAGTAGAGGCATACTAGTGACACTCTGTTTGTCTATATATTCACACATGTATTATGTTTCCGGTTAATACAATTCTAGCATGAATAATAAACATTTATCATGATATAAGGAAATATATAATACTTTATTATTGCCTCTAGGGCATATTTCCTTCAGTTCACGCATGTAGTTGAAACAAAATCAACATAGCCTCCACGATATTTATGTTCATGGTGATTTATATCCTACTCATGCTTGCACTCAGTGTTGATTAATTTTAATGCATGTTCATGACTGTTGTCGCTCTCTAGTTGGTCGCTTCCCAGTCTTTTTCTAGCCTTCACTTGTACTAAGCGGGAATACTGCTTGTGCATCCACTTCCATAACCCCAAAGTTATTCCATATGAGTCCACCATACATTCCTATATGCGGTATTTACCTGCCGTTCCAAGTAAATTTGTATGTGCCAAACTCTAAACCTTCAAATGAAATTCTGTTTTGTATGCTCGAATAGCTCATGTATCAACTAGGGTTGTCTATATCTTCCATGCTAGGTGGGTTATTCTCAAGATGAGTGGACTCCGCTCATCATTCACGAGAACATGGCTGGTAACAGGGATGCCCAGTCCCATGCTCTAAGCAAATCAAATCGAAATAATTGCAAACAACCCCCCCCCTAGGGCTGTTGCTAGTTGGAGGCACTCGTTGTTTCGAGCAAGCCATGGATTGATGCTTGTTGGTGGTGGGGGAGTATAAACTTTACCATTCTGCTTGGGAACCACCTATAATGTGTGTAGCATGGAAGATATCGAGAACACTCGGTTGTTATGTTGACAATGAAAGTATGCCTCTCAAAATATTATTTATCTCTATTGCAAAAATCGAGCTCTGGCACCTCTACAAATCCCTGCTTCCCTCTGCGAAGGGCCTATCTATTTACTTTCATGTTGAGTCATCATCCTCTTATTAAAAAGCACCAGTTAGAGAGCACCGCTGTCATTTGCATCCATTACTATTAATTTATATTGGGCATGACTATGACTGGATCTCTTTTACCATGAATTACAATGTCTAGTCAGTCCTTGATCTTCAGAGGTGCTCTGCATTTATGTTTTGCGGTCTCAGAAAGGGCTAGCGAGATACCATCTTGTTATATCATATTATGATTGTTTTGAGAAAGTGTTGTCATCCGAGATTTATTATTATTGCTCGCTAGTTGATTATGCCATTGATATGAGTAAACATGAGACCTAAATATTATTGCGAATATGGTCAGTTCATAATCTTTGCTGAAAACTTGAATGCTGGCTTTACATATTTACAACAACAAGAGCAAACAGAGTTTGTAAAAGTTTTTCTTTATCACTTTCAGCTTGTCAACTGAATTGCTTGAGGACAAGCAAACGTTAAGCTTGGGGGAGTTGATACGTCTCCGTCGTATCTACTTTTCCAAACACTTTTGCCCTTGTTTTGGACTCTAACTTGCATGATTTGAATGGAACTAACCTGGACTGACG
The DNA here is from genome assembly GCF_018294505.1 of Triticum aestivum. Classification (NCBI taxonomy): domain Eukaryota; kingdom Viridiplantae; phylum Streptophyta; class Magnoliopsida; order Poales; family Poaceae; genus Triticum; species Triticum aestivum. The sequence continues at coordinate 347,438 of NC_057799.1, read as the reverse complement.
CTGTTTTCAGCAGAATTGCCATGGTGTTATTTTTGTGCAGAAATAAAAGTTCTCGGAATGACCTGAAACTTCACGGAGAATATTTTTGGAATTTATCAAAAATACTGGCAAAAGAATCAAGACCAGGGGGCCCACACCCTGTCCACGAGGGTGGAAGGCGCGCCTTCCCCCCTGGGCGCGCCCCCCTGCCTCGTGGGCCCCCTGGTGCTCCACCGACCTCAACTCCAACTCCATATATTCACGTTCGGGGAGAAAAAAATCAAAGAGAAGGATTCATCGCGTTTTACAATACGGAGCCGCCGCCAAGCCCTAAACTCTCTCGGGAGGGCTGATCTGGAGTTCGTTCGGGGCTTCGGAGAGGGGAATCCGTCGTCGTCATCATCAACCATCCTCCATCACCAATTTCATGATGCTCACCGCCGTGCGTGAGTAATTCCATTGTAGGCTTGCTGGATGGTGATGGGTTGGATGAGATTTACCATGTAATCGAGTTAGTTTTGTTAGGGTTTGATCCCTATACTTGTGGGTTATCACCCGGCAACGGCGCCATAAAATAGCCTTGATGACCCGAAAGTATAGGGGATCAATTGTAGCTCTTTTCAATAAGTAAGAGTGTCGAACCCGACGAGGAGCAGAAGGAAATGACAAGTAGTTTTCAGTAAGGTAATGTCTGCAAGTGCTGAAATTGTAAGTAGCGTAGTAGTTTGATAGCAAGATAATTTGTAACGAGCAAGTAACGATAGTAGTAACAAAAGTGCAGCAAGGTAGCCCAATCCTTTTGAGGCAAAGGACAGGCCAAAACGGTCCCTTATGATAAGCAAGGCGTTCTTGAGGGTACACGGGAATTTCATTTAGTCACTTTCATCATGTTGGTTTGATTTGTGTTCGTTACTTTGATAATTTGATATGTGGGTGGACCGGTGCTTGGGTGATGTTCTTACTTGAACAAACCTCCTACTTATGATTAACCCTCCCGCAAGCATCCGCAACTACGAGAAAAGTATTAAGAATAAATTCTAACCATAGCATTAAACTCTAGGATCCAATCGGTCCCTTACGGAACACAGCACAAACTGGGGTTTAAGTTTCTGTCACTCTCGCAACCTGCCATCTAATTGCTACTCCACAATGCATTCCCTTAGGCCCAAAATATGGTGAAGTGTCATGTAGTCGACGTTCACATGACACCACTAAGGGAACCTCAGCATACATACTATCAAAATATCGAACACATATCAAATTCACATGATTACTTGCAACATGATTTCTCCCGTGACCTCAAGAACAAAAGCAACTACTCACAAATGATAAATATGCTCATGATCAGAGGAGTATTAAATAGCATAATGGATCTGAACATATAATCTTCCACCAAATAAACCATATAGTAATCAACTACAAGATGTAATCAACACTACTAGTCACCCACAAGCACCAATCTATAGTTCTGGTAACAAGATTGAATACACAAGATGAACTAGGGTTTGAGATGAGATGGTGTTGTTGAAGATGTTGATGGAGATTGCCCTCCCCAAGATGGGAGAGTTGTTGGTGATGACGATGACGATGATTTCCCCTCCGGGAGGGAAGTTCCCCCGGCGGAATCGCTCCGCCGAAGGGCAAAAGTGCTCCTGCCCAAGTTCCGCCTCGAGACGGCGGCGCTCCATCCTGAAAGCCCTCTCCTTGTTTTTTCTAGGTCAAAATGACTTATATACCAGAAGATGGGCACCGGAGGTGGGCCGAGGAGGGCACAACCCACCAGGGCGCGCCCGGGCTCCCTGGCGCGCCCAGGTGGGTTGTGCCCACCTGGTGGGCCCCCTCTGGTAGTTATTTGCTCCAATATTTCTTAAATATTCCATTAAAATTCCCCGTGAAGTTTCAGCTTGTTTGGAGTTGTGCAGAATAGGTAGGCTGACGTAGCTTTTTCAGGTCCAGATTTCCAGCTGCCAGAATTCTCCCTCTTGGTGTGTACCTTGCAAATTACGAGAGAAAAGGCATTAGAATTACTTCAAAAAGCATTATTATGGATAAAACATCATAAATAATAGTAAGAAAACATGATGCAAAATGGACGTATCAGAGATATTTTTGGATTTTCTCAATATTTTTCAAACACAAGAAGAAAGCAAGAAAATAAATCTAACTTGGATAATACAATTAAAACGTGTGGACACCGACAACTAGAATGAAATGTGTGAACATGAATGTAATGTCGGTGGGAATACGTACTCCCCCAAGCTTAGGCTTTTGACCTAACTTGGTAATCACCGTCGGTAGCCTGCGTAGTGGTCAGAATGATAACTCACGGATGCTCTAGGTGCAGCCGCCTCAGCCTGCCGAGCAGCCACAACCTCCGTTATGCGCTCGGGCCTCGCTCTCAAGAACATAATATCTTCCCTTACTGTGAACATCAAAGAGAGCAGGTGCAGGCAAAAAGGTGTCCACAACGGACTTTTTATTAAACAACATGTTATATGTATAATTATGGGTTTCACTAGTAAGGAACCTATGGCGTTTCATGGCGTCAAAGTCTAAATACTGTGTGGGTAAGATATGGTCATAAGGCCATGGTGAAACACCCAGCTCCCTCGCTAACCGTGTGGCATAAATCCCACCATAAAAATAACCACTACCAGCGTTGTGTTGCAACCTGCGTGCAACAATCGCTCCAAGGTTATAGCTTTTGTCACCCGTGAGAGCGGTGCGTATGAGCCTCAAGTCAGGAGCACAAAGTGTACTACAATCTTGTTTACCTACGATGCATTTTCCATCAAATAGTGCGAAGTATTGAATTGAGGGAAATGAATGCTCTTTATTCTACCTTGCGTCACTCCTCTAGTCTCACCATAGCAAAGGCTAGTCAAGAATATCTCAAACTCCGACCTTGGTGGTTCGTCCAATGAACCCCAAAATGGAATTTTGCAGTGATTAGAAAATGTCTCCAGAGGTATAGTAAATGAATTGTCATATAATTTAAATGATACTCTGGACTCACGAGGATGGAATTTAAATTCTTTGGTAAAGGATTCAGTGAGGCTGAGGTGTTGGTTGCACTTATCTTCGATGTAGGGACCGATCTCGGCATTGTGAATATATTGATCAAATTCTTCCTTAATACCGGCCTTGACCATGAAATCATTGCACGGCCATAAACATGATTTGGTGGCAGCATCCCGTATAGAATTTGCACTTGGTTCAACACAAGATCGACGAACGGAGCTGCTACCAGAAGATGCCTCCGAGGACCTCCGTCTCGAAGAACTCCTTCCAAAGAGGTTCATCATATTTGCGTACAATTTTTTGAAAAAGAAATTGGGTCACAATTTTTGTTAACAAAACTTCACAAGATTGATAGTAACTACTCATAAGGATGCATAGAGGCCATATCAAGCATTCAAACTACTTAGAACTCTAAGAATTCAACATGCAAGCTCATCTACAGCAGCACCAAGAGTAACTAATTATTCAAAATATAAACCACTAAAGCAAAAACTAATTGGACCAATGAAGGAGTCACATACCAAGTAGCAACCCCCCAAAACAGTTTCGGAAACGGAGCTTCGAGCAAAGAGATCGAAATCCGCGGGTTTGAGAGCAGGAACACGAGAGAGAGAGAGGGAGAGAGAGAGAGAGCAATGGTGATTTTTTTCTGGAGGTAGGTGATGACATGGGCTAAAGAGATAAGTGAGGGGGCCCACGTGGGGACCACAACCCACCAGGGCGCGCCTAGGGGAGCTGGCGCGCCCAGGTGGGTTGTGCCCACCTGGAGCACTCCCCTTTGATGTTATTTGCACTAGAAATTCCTAAATATTCAGAAAAAATCGTATTAAATTTCCAAGGTATTCTGAGAACTTTTATTTTTGGGTCATTTTTTTATTGCACGGGTAATTCAGAAAATAGACAAAGCATGGCATTTTATTTTATTTAACTAAGAAAAACAGAAAACAAAAGGTAAGGACAGAAGGTAGTGCTCACTAAATTCATCAACTCCATACCTCTAAAAAATGATTCATTAATAAGGTTGATCAAGTCTTATTAACAACCACTTCCGATTAGCATGAAACCGAAGAACTTTCGTAAAACACTAAGTTACCTCAACGGGGATATGAATGTCCCCAACAATAAGTATTTCATATTTCTTTTTGGCAGTAGGTTGGGGTAGTTGAAAACTTCCAATAGTGATTGTCGGAGATTTTTTTTGATAACATTAATACCATTCACTTGGAATTGTTTCCTCGGGAAGTGCACTGTATGCTCATTACCACTAATATGAAAGGTGACCTTGCTTTTATTACAATCAATAACAGCCCCAGCAGTATTCAAGAAGGGTCTACCAAGGATAATCGACATGTTGTCGTCCTCGGGCATCTCAAGTATAACAAAGTCAGTCAAGATAGTAACATTAGCAACAACAACGGGCACATCCTCACAGATATCGATAGGTATGGCACTTGATTTGTCGGCCATTTGCAAAGATATTTCGGTAGGTGTGAGTTTATTCAAATCAAGTCTTTTATATAAAGAGAAAGGCATAACACTAACACCAGCTCCTAAATCACATAAAGCAGTTTTCACATAGTTTCTTTTGATGGAGCGAGGTATAGTTGGTATCCCGGATCTCCAAGTTTTTTAGGTACTCATCCTTAAAAGAATAATTAGCAAGCATGGTGGCGATTCCAGCTTTCGGTATTTTTCTCTTATTGGTGATGATGTCTTTCATGTATTTTGCATAAGGAGGCATTTTCAAGATGTCAGTCAAGCGGGTACGCAAAAATATTGGCCTAAGCATTTCAGCAAAGCGTTCAAATTCTTCATCATCCTTCTTCTTAGTTGATTTAGGTGGAAAGGGCATTTGTTTTTGAACCCATGGTTCTCTTTCCTTACCATGTTTTGTAGCAACAAAGTCCCTTTTATCATATCTTTTATTTTTGGGTTGTGGGTTATCAAGATCAACAACTGGTTCTGTTTCAAGATCATTATCTGGTTCTATATTATTTGTTTGAGTGTCTTCATGAACCTCATCATTATCTTTTTCATCATCAGAAGGTGAATGTTCATTACCAGATTGAGTTTCAGCATCAGAGATAGAGACTTCATTATCATTATCAGGAGGTTTTTCTACTTCAGGTTCACTAGAGGCATGCAAAGTCCTATCATTTTTCTTCTTCTTTTTCTTTTTAGAAGGACTAGGTGCATCAGTGTTAACTCTTTGAGAGTCTTGTTCAATTCTTTTAGGGTGCCCCTCGGGATAAAGTGGTTCCTGAGTCATTCTACCTCCTCTAGTCATTACTCTAACAGCATGATCATTGATATTATTGTTCATTTCATCAAGCAATCCTCTTTGAGATTTAGCAACTTGTTCTAATTGAGTTTGAACCATAGAGGCATGTTTTCCTACACCTCTAACATCATTTGAGATTCTAAATAATAAGTCACTTAAGAGAGTAATCATATCAGAGTTGTATTTCAATTGTTTCATAACATTTGCATTGAAGTGATCTTGTTTTCTAATGTAGTTATCAAACTCATAAAGGCATTGACTAGGATGCTTAAGGGATATCACCTTCACCAAACTTCAATAAAGAATTTACCTCTACCACCTTAGGTGGTGGTGGTGTTTTAATCCCATGTATTTCTTCAATAGGAGGTAAATTTTTTACATCCTCAGCTTTAATACCTTTTTCCTTCATAGATTTCTTTGCCTCTTGCATATCTTCAGGACTGAGATATAAGATACCCCTCTTCTTTGGAGTGGGTTTAGGTGGTGGTTCAGGAACAGTCCAATCATCATAATTTTTCAATATGTTATTCAATAATTCCTCAGCTTGTCCAATAGTTCGTTCCCTGAAAACACAACCAGCACAACTATCTAGGAAGTCCCTAGAAGCATCGGTTAGTCCATTATAGAAGATATCAAGTATTTAATTTTTCTTAAGAGGATGATCAGGCAAAGCATTAAGCAATTGAGAAGCCTCCCCCAAGCTTGTGGGAGACTCTCTTCTTCAATTTGGACAAAGTTAAATATTTCCTGTAAGGCGGCTTGTTTCTTATGAGCAGGAAAATATTTTTTAGAGAAGTAATAAATCATATCCTGGGGACTACGCACACAACCAGGAGCAAGAGTATTATACCAAGTCTTAGCATCACCCTTTAATGAGAACGGTAATAATTTGAGAATATAATAATAGCGGATCTTCTCATCATGAGCAAATAGGGTGGCTATATCATTCAACTTGGTAAGATGTGCCACAACCCTTCCAGTTTCATAACCATGGAAAGGATCAGATTCAACCAAAGTAATCAACTCTCGGTCGACAGAGAATTCATAATCCTTATCATCAACAAAGATAGGAGAAGTAGCAAACTGGGGGTCACATTTCATTCTAGCATTCAATGATTTCTCTTTCAGTTTGCATAATAATTTCTTAAGATCATCTCTATCATCGCAAGCATAAAAATCTCTAGTTGTCTCCTCATCCATAACATAACCTTCAGGTACTTTAGGCAATTCATATCTAGGAGAGCTAGGTCTAATAGGTGTTTCAAGATTTCCAGTTTCAAGCTCTTCATCAGTTTCAACAATTTCATCAGTTTCAGTAATTTCATTCTGTCTAACTCTAGCAATTTGTTCATCAAGAAAATCACCTAGTGGCACATCATCATCAAGCAAGGTACTAGCATCATCATGACTAGCATTCATAGAAGTAGCATCATCAATAACTTGCGACATATCAGGATTAATAGCATGTGGTGGTGTTGCAAGTCTACTCATAACAGAAGGTGAATCAAGTGCACAACTAGATGGCAGTTCCTTACCTCCCCTCGTCTTAGAGGGAAAAATCCTAGTCTTGTTATCCTTTAGATTCTTCATAGTGATAATTTGATGATAATCCCAAGTGACTCCGCAAATATAGCTATGCTCCCCGGCAACGGCGCCAAAGAAAGGTCTTGATAACCCACAAGTATAGGGGATCGCAACAGTTTTCGAGGGTAGAATATTCAACCCAAATTTATAGATTCGACACAAAGGGGAGCCAAAGAATATTTGCAAGTATTAGCAGCTGAGTTGTCAATTCAACCACACCTGGAGATTAATTAGCTGCAGCAAAGTGATTATTAGCAAAGTAGTATGATAGTTTTGATAGTAGTAGCAACAACAACAGTAATAGTAACAATGATAGCAATAATTTTGTAGCAAGTGCAATAGTGACGGTAGCAGTAGTAACTTAGCAGAAATAATATAAGAGAAATTCGTAGGCATTGGATCGGTGAATTCGTTGGATGATATTCATCATATAACAGTCATAACCTAGGGCGATACGGCACTAGCTCCAGTTCATAAATCTAATGTAGGCATGTATTCCGTAAATTGTCATACGTGCTTATGTTAAGAACTTGCATGGCATCTTTTGTCCTACCCTCCTGTGGCAGCGGGGTCCAATTGAAAACTAAGGGATATTAAGGCCTCCTTTTAATAGAGAACCGGAACAAAGCATTAACGCATAGTGAATACATGAACTCCTCAAACAAGACTCCATAACAAGGAGGCTCATGATTGAGCCATGCTGGCTATGTAGCACATATCAGTTCGAACAGTTCAAGTCTTTTGTAGCAACGGAAATCATCTCTAGGAAGGTTGTCCCTTGAAGTTGCTATGTTTAAGCATGAAAGTATAAGGGCTAGTAATTGATAATGTAAATTGTTTGAAATACGAATGAATTAGCGCTTTTGGTTGTTTAAAGAAAATTTATTATGGACATGTCTGCAAATTGCACTTTGGTCACTGGACTACAACTTAGCCTAATACGGTTACCGATGGCTTTAAGTGGTTCAGTGATGTCACTCCACTCGTTTGTCTATGGTATGGCAGGAATGTGGCATACCGTAAGACGGTTTGACCGCTGCGTGGGCGACAAGTGCGGTGGACATTGTGGCACGTGAGTAGACAGACGTCTGGATTCATATGGGTCATTTTGCAAATTTGCCATGTACATCCAGCCAAAAAGAAGGCCGTCATTCAATTCTCATGGTAAGCAAACAGGTCAAACTGAGATGCGGCAGTGGCTCCAGTTGGGACGGACAGGTGTCAAGTAGGGTGTAGTGAAACCAGTCATGCCATTTGAATACGGTGCGTAGACCAAATTTTCCGGGTGATGGGTGGTTAAGAACAAGTTGAACCCGCTTCGTGACCGCATTTCTGGAAAATTGATGTCTTTTTATTGTGTATAGTGAATGACATCATTATTATTATTGTTGTTGTTGTTGTTGTTGTTGTTGTTATCATCATCTGGTTTAGGTATATAATATCTAGTATTGTAAGAAGATGTGATTTTAGCATGGGGCATGTGCAATGCAATGGGGATGGATATGGATGCAGTGTAGTCAACCCCCTTTGCTTTGGTGCTCCCAAAACCAACCAACCAAAAAGAAGGAAGGAACCCCATCATCATTTGGTTGTAGCTAGCTGGAATGATTTCCATGCTGACTACTATACATTTACCTGTGTGTGTGTGTGTACTAGACTAGTAGTACACCATCCATGTGAGTGAGGGAGGGAGGGTGGTTAGGTGAGCAAATCCTGGGGCTTTTGTCTACTGTCTGTCTCAAATTTTGGTTTGGTTTGGTTTGTTTTGTTTGTTTGAACGGCGACCCCGCGAACCGGCCCAAAACCCGTAGTCGCGCGGGAAAAGACCCCGCCCGTCGTGCTGCCCCTGTCTTATGACACCGCCATGCGGGTCCCATGGTTCGCGGACCTGGCTGTCAGCGAGAGAAAGCTAGCGTTGGGTGGGGTGGTGATGGAAGGAGGCCCGCGCGTCGGACCTGTGACCCTGCGCCTCACGGACTTGAGCCACCAACAATAAACCGCCGAAATCTTTTCCCACCAGAACAGATCGCCACCCGCTCACTGACAAAGCATGCCCGGGGACAGGCGTGGCCCGCGCGTCGGTGACGCTGGCGTACACTCCATGCAGGTGGATCGCGGGTTGCCGACAGCTGGGACGGGACGCGTGTCGCCAGAGCTGGGCCCCACGCTCGTACGGAGCGGCTTGCTTTTAATGTAGGCTCGGCTCGGCTTGGCTTGGCTTTGGTTGAGGGGAGAAGGGAGCATGGATCGCACGCGAGCGGCATGTGCTGTGGGCCCCACCCCACCCCACCCCACCCCCAGATCTCAACCCTCCCTCTGTCATTCATTTCATTACTAGTAGTACTATCTACAACTAGTGCTAAATCTCCCAAATATTTATATTTATATATATACATACATTTATACACATGATTATATATACTCCTACACACACACACGCACGCACGCACGATGGGATCAATGACATTCATTTATACTTGTATTTGGCGTCCGATTCCCTTTAGGATTCTCAAGATTTTAACATATATACCACCATTTACATATGCTCATCAAATGAAATGCACCCTTCCACGGCTCGCAAATGTTTATATACATACATTTGTACAGACGGTTATATATCACGCACACGCACAATCGGATCAATGACATCCATTTATATTCAGATTTGGCGTCCCGCTACCTTTTGGATTTTCAAGATTTTAACATACTACTGTATGCATATGCTCATCAAATGAAATGCACCCCCTCGGTCACTTCTTTTTTTTTTCTCCTTTTTTTCTTCTTCTTACCAACATCGAGTTTCTTCTTTTATTGTAGTGCCTTCTTCTCGATTATATCCAAGATCAAAAGTGATGATATTAAATGTGCTCGCCGCCGCCTTTCTAGTTTGTTTCTTCAACTTTAGAGGGGCTGACATGACGAACCGGTGATGACCGAGACACCCTTGCGCAATGGAGTGGGTACTAGAGGGAGGGAGGGAGAGAGAGAGAGGGAGAGAGGGAGAAGTGTGTGAAATCTTTCTGTACAGATGATCAGGAGGCTTAATAGTAGGGGGCTAGGGTTTTGCGCCGGTGGACGGTGCTCATTGACCCAAAAAATCATTTCTCCACTTGGCCACTCCCTACTCTCTTTCTTCACACCAAATCAAAACTTTGCCTTTTTCCAAGTGCCCACTTCTCACTTGTTAACAAGCTTTGGAAAGATGGAATATGTGTGTCGCGACCCTTCCTTGCTTTTGTTTCTTAGGGCCTTTGGCGACCGATGTGATGAATCGATGAATTGGCTTCTTCGATGAGCAATGTCCTTGGGTAGTGGATGTGGTTGTCGCGAGTAAAACAAACAAGGGTGTGAAATCTTTGTGTTAGAAGATCGTTAGGATTGATATGCAGGGACCTCGGACTTGTCGCATGTGGGCTTGTCCTATTGGCCCAGACATTCATCTTTCCACGTGGCCGCTTCTTACGACCTTATTTTGATCCAAGGGAAAAACTTGCCTTTTTTCCTAGTGGTCGCTTCTTACTTGCTTCCAAGGTTCCAAAGAGATAGTATTATGAGTGCCCTAGCACCTCTTGATTTCTTTGGTTTTAGGCAAACAACTTGACGAACGAATGAATTGATGACTCTAATTTATCAAAATCCTTGTCTGGTGGATGCAATGTGTCGCGAGAGAAATCGAGACAACAGTGTGAAATATTGGTATATACAACGCGCTCCACACTATGCAGAGCCCATGGGCTCTGGTGCAGGACCGACAAAGGTTTCTAAGGACCTCGCGCTAGGCGATACAGCCTCCCAAAACAAAAGAAGAATGATCGAAGGTGGGGGTACTTGTAGAGACTAGCGGTTTGCCAATTTCTTCTTCAATCGAGGAGATCTACACCCACAACCACACTTTACTATCACAACACGGGTGGAGAGAAGACAACTCGTAAAATAAAGGACAGAAAAAGGCATACCCAGGCGATGGTTTTCGGGCTCCAACCTTGGCCCCTTGGTCGTCTATATAAGGCGAGGCCAGTGGTTAGCCAGATTCATCCACTGTCATAGAAACATACTGTCGGTAGTCATACATCATCCCCTATTGTAACCCTCGCACAAGGTACTCCACCATGAATACAAACAAAGAAGCAGGACGTAGGGTGTTACCTCTCCTAGAGGGTGCGAACCTTGACAACTCCCTTGTGCGACCTCCGTCCTAGTACTTTCGCCCGTGTTCGCCACCCTACCAAGGGTACTGACGGTTCTGCATGTAGTCATTGCTCATCGGAGAAGCCTACTGAAAGAACATGCGGTGCCCCCATGTTTGGTTTTGGTAATTGATGACAATCTCTATGGACTAATGGTTGTCTTGAGTTATATTTGAAGGATTTGTCCATAGGCTTTTCTTGAAGTCCATGTGTTGCTTTCAAGGAGATAATGGTTATCCCCCGGGTGCGGATCTTTGACTTTCTTGGATTAAAAGTAGTTAGCACGCGTAGAATTTGAGCAAGCCCAGGTGGCTGGCCCTACATTAAAGTGGTGGTATCCCCTCATGTCCTCGGGTACAGTTAGGAGTTTGTCCACCACCATCCAGAACGTCAGCAGTCACATCACGCCAAATATAAGCCGAGTAACGAGAGAGCTTTGAGGAGCCGATGACGCGAGCATTAAAGCCGGCTCGTCCATTTCGGCTTTGCTAGGGGAGTGTGTATGTATGTGGACAGTGTAGTTGGAAAGCATTCACTCTCCCTCCCCTCCTTTCTCTGGAAAATTGGACAGCCCTCACATCCTCTGCCCTGCTTGCATTCCCTTCAGAAAAGCATGTTAAACGTTTCTGAATAGAGGACATCTAGGCTTGATATAGTAGGGCCTAGGGTTTTGCGCACGCAGGCGGTCCTCATTGGCCCAAACATTCATTTATCCACTTGTCCACTCCCTGCTCTCTTTATTCACACCGAGGCAAAAAACATTGCCCTTTTCAGGTGGCCCTTTCTTGCTTGTTTCCCAGGTTCAGAAAGATGGTATCAAGCGTGTCGATATATGCTTCTTTGCTTTTGTTTCTTTGGCCTTCAGTGATCGACACGACTAATCGATGAATTGGCTTTTCCGATGAGCAAGAGTGTGAAATCTTGGTGTGTAGAAGACCGTTAGGATGGATATGGTAGGGACCTGGGACTTTCTTCATGTGGGCTTTCCTTCTTCCCCCTTTAAGGTGGCCCCTTCTTAGTTATTGCGAAGGATGATTGTAGGCTTCTTAAGATGAGCTTGATATTGCCCTTGTTTAACGTATAGGCAATTCTCCCATTTCTAGTGCATGCTTTCAAGGGATCCGAGCATACCTGGCCACCATCTTGCTTCCGAGAGCGCCATGAGACTTTTGGTATTTGCGCCAGTTGGTTCTCTCAAGTACTGTTGTCCAAACACCTTGAGCATTGCAGTAGCAAACCTGACAATGGCATCTCCACATGTGCTTTAAGACATCCGGAGGTACTTGTCCAATAATCTGTGGCTGTGTAGGAAAGCATCCTGAATGCAGTCGTGCCATAGGCAAACATACTCAATACAGCCGGGCACTTCTGATAGCCAGGGAAGTCAGTGGTTCCAACGACGTCTTGATTCAAGGAGAAGTAGTCATCGTAGGCTCGAGCACTATTGTAGACCTTTTTTGTATTCGAAAGCAGCGGTGTAGATGGTCCACGAACACTAGGGACAAAGTGGTCGTCCATCAACATCAAATGTCCCGTGCCCTATTCCGATTCAGCACCTGACGTCCCTTGATTGATCCCTTGAAATTGAGAAAATGTTCATCCGCATGCCCCGCATCTGCAAGGACTGCCCTAATCATCGCCGTTTCATCGTCATTCGATGAGGACGAATTCAAGAAGCTGTCGTCCAAATCCATCATGTTTGCTTGAAAGTAAGGAAAAAACTGTCGAGAATTTGTCTATGTCATCTGGCCAAGCGTTTTTGTTGGGCGTGGTGTTTGCCATGGACGGCAACTGCAGGGGTGGGCGGCGGATGGACGAGCGGTGGACGGTGGGAGACTCCAAGGTGGATAGGTGTGTTGTGTGGGGCGGCTGAGGTCTGGCATGGCCGGGGTGTACAACGTCGGCGAAGGTCTGGGAGAGGATACATAGCGCATGCCGAGGGAACGGGGAGGTGTTGAGTGAGGAAAACACGGCGTCGGTAGGGTTTTAGCCTTTTGGGTGGGTCGAGGATGTCGGAATCGTACATGGCCCCGATTTGCGGGAAATCAGACGTGCAGACGTTTACGGTATGGCGTTGGATGGCAAAACCCATAGTGGAGACGTGTATTGGATGGGATTGTAGGCATGAGGGAGGAAAGGTGGATAGGATTGGCAGAAGCAGCGGCGGAATTTCAGCAAGCCCTGGCCGGGCCGGGCCCACATGGTAGTGAGTGAGCGGTATCCTAGGCTCTCATCGGGTCGGGTAGAGGTAGAGGTAGCAGTTTGTTTCTTTCTTTCTTTTTGTCCAGCGTGAATCAGCACGTCATCGATCACATCGAGGCAAAGCCGAGCCGAGCCGAGCCGATTCGCTAGAGAGGATAAGCCGATGACGCCAGCCAGCCAGCGTTGAAGCCGGCTGAAAGTGAGTGTATGTATGCGGGCTGTGCAGTGCAGTTGGAAAGCATTCACTCTCCCCTCTCCTCCTACGCTCTGCTCTCCTCTGCAAAAATTGGATCTTCACTTCATCACATCCCCTGCCTTTGCCCCGCCCCGCCCTGCATTCCCTCCCTCCCTTTAGATCGATCCATCCGATTCGATCCGCGCAACCAAGCAAGCCAGCAATTGCAATTGGAGAATTGCTCTCCGATCCACCCAATTGCAATTGCAATTGCAATTGCAATCCATCCTGGATCGCCGGCCGGCCGGCCGGCCATTGCTCACCTGGATCCGCCCCAGCACAGCAGGTGAGACCTCCCCTTGATCCGCCAGCATTCTTTTCTTTGCCTCTTTCTTTGGATGGATCTTTCTTTTTTTCTCTGGACTGGATGTGGGATATTTCTTTTTGGATCGATCGAGAATTGTGGTTTCTTTTGCTCCTTTGGGTGGGGTTTAGCAAATGCTCAATTCGCATTAATCAAGAAAAGAAAAAGATTTTGTTCAATTTAGATCCATCTTGATGGATTCCACCTAGCCTAGCCTAGCTAGCTAGCTATATGGATCAGCAAGCAATTCCCTCGCAGTCTTTCTTTCTTTCTTTCCCTCCTGGATCGCCCAGCATTCAATTCAATTCAATTCAATTTAATTCATTCCCTCCTGGATCAGATCAGATCAAATCCGCTCCTTTCTTTTCTTTTACACATATACACTCCATGCCACTAGAGCAGAGTACTAGTGTAATTGATTGATTAATTAATTAATTCAATCCTACTATCCTATCCTATCCTGGATTTCGCTCGCTCACACCAACTTTATAGTATTATTATTAGCAGCATGTCTCTCACTGTCTATCTTGAAGTTGTGCATGTTTGCAATCTACACTAGAATTCGATTTGCACCACACAACTTCACTTCACCAATTGATGCCCTCCATCTTTTACACTGTATACTACTAGTACAATGCTAATAATTTCCATCCCAAATTCTCTACTTTAATTCAAAAAAGAAGAAAAAGCGAGTCAATTCTCGATCTTAAACCTATCCGATCTGGAAAATTCATTCATTTCATTCTGATCCGCTGCCAGATCAATCAATCTTCTTCTTGTTGAGAGTTCAAGCTCCTAGATCGACGACAGGCTAGATAGATAGATAGATAGATCCTCAATGCGGGCATCTCCATCTCCACTGGGAAGGGAATTGCATTAGGCGCTGCCTGCCAAATTCATTTCATTTCATTTCATACTGTAAGCAGCAGCAGCAGATTCCAATTTCGATGCAATACTTGTACTAGTAGTACAAGATGCAACTGTAGCCTCACTATGCATGCAGTGTGTGTGCCATCACTCGCTTTAATTGCGAATTTACTCTGCAAAATTAATTAAATTTAATCCCCTCCCCTCCCCTCCCAAATTGCAGAAAACTAGTACTAGTACTAATTACTACCTCCAATCCAATCCAATCCAATCCATTCTCTGTAAGTAAATTCGTGCAGGTAATCTTGGTTAGATTCAGGATCCATAATTTCCAGGTAATGTTAGTCCGGGCAATTCAATTCGATCCGATCGGGATTTACTGCTACCTTCCTTCCTTCACATGCTCATGCTCATGGTTGCTACTGTACAGTACTACCCCAGCAAGCAGCTAGTGTAGTGTAGTGTAGTACTCCCTCCGGTCCTTTTTACTCCGAGTATAAGAATTGTCTGAATTCAAGCTTTATAAAGTTTGACCATATTTATATGAAAAAATATTAATATCTACAATACTAAATTTAAGCAATATGAAAACTAAAGTCATGACGCATCTAATGTTGTTGATTTTCACATTCTGAATGTTGGTATTTTTCTCTATAAATTCGGTCGAAGTTTACGAGGTTTGACTTCAGACAAACCTTATATGGGAACTAAAAAGGACCCGAGGGAGTACTAGTATACACACAGCAGCTTGGTAGACAGACACATCGCTTTCAGGATTGCTACCCCAGCAAGCAAGCAAGCAACAGGCAGGCAGGCAGGCAATTCATACTGTATGATGCAGCTGGCTGCCTGGCTGGTGGGTCCTGGCAGCGAGTTAGTACGTAGCGCCTTTGCCGGTTCATCACCATCAGGGTCAGTGGATGGTTGCTGTCAATCCGTTTGCAAATCTCCTCTCCTCTCCTCACAGATTTACATGGATGCCCAGATCCGGATCAAATTTGCTTGCATGGACGCGTCACATCGTCTCCATCGCTTTTTTCCGACCCGAACCGCGTCGAATTTCTTGGCCCAACCCAACTGATTGTGAATTGTCTAGTGCTATTAGGACTAAAATGGTACTCCCTCCGTTCCAAATTACTTGTCGCACGTATGGATGTATCTGGATATGTTTTAGTTCTAGATACATCCATTTCAGCGACGAGTAATTTAGAACGGAGGGAGTAGTAGATAGTATTTGGATTGTGCGTCGAATTCCTCTTTCTCATGATCTGTCCATGAATGATTTACCCTACCCAGTGCTGCTGCGTTATAAAGTGATCCCTTCTTGCCGCCAGTAACTCTTCATGTAACTGCATCAACTGTTCAGTGTTCCCTACTCCTCTGAATATCACTTGTTTCACTCTTGCACTCTGCTATAATCAATCAATCAATCTTGATATTCATGCACTCTGCTCTAAATCTTGAGCTGATTTTGGGCTCATGCTGCTGCTTACTGTATTCCTTATGTTGGGCTCATGGGCTGTGTGTGCATTGATTGACTGAATTTGGTTCTTTCAGTTTCACCAGGGGCAGGGAGACGACATCACGCCGGTGAAGCAGTATGATGATGGGGACCGATGTGTGTTCTTCGCGGATGCTGTCGCTGCCCCGTTACGAGAGCGGCGACGAGGAGCTCACCGTGCTGCCCAGGCACACCAAGGTCGTCGTCACCGGTAACAACCGAACAAAGTCCGTGCTCGTCGGCCTGCAGGGTGTCGTCAAGAAGGCTGTTGGCCTTGGAGGCTGGCACTGGCTGGTCAGTCTTGCTTCCTTCCTTTTTTTTTTGAAAGGAGGCATCCCACTGAAACTCTGCTTAGCTAGTGGCTGCCTCTTTATATTGATAGATATTGATTGACAATTGCAATGGAGTGAAAGGAATCATGTGTCCCTTTTGACTCCACTTTTCTTTTCACAAAGTAGCTACCTAGCTAGTCAAGCAAGCAATTTCAAAGTTGAAGATGCATATAATAATAAAGCTATAATAAAAGCATTATAAGTAGAAACCAACATCCATCCAAATATGGTATCCCTGAGATTCTAATCTCTGAGATATTATTATCCTATTGGAAAAAGCAGGTTCTCAAGAATGGTGTGGAGGTGAAGTTGCAGAGGAATGCCCTGAGTGTCTTGGAAGCTCCGACTGGCAACGAGGACGACGACGAGATCGATGGCGGCAACAACTCCTTCTGCGGCAGCTTCGACATGGGAGACAAAGACATGAACTACTGTAAGACCTTTTCATGATTTGCATTCACAATGTTTGTAGCCAGAATGCATTATATAAACTGTCTATCAGTGAAAAAACTGAATGTTTTCTTCTTGTGTGTTTTGCTCACAGCAAGCATCGAGTACCAGAAGCCAACAAAGCCGAGGGTCCGGCACACAAGGCCATGGTCTTCCTGCACGACGACGTCCAGCAGCCGGGCCAACCTTCAGTCGACCTCGAAGCTGCGAGCGGTAATCACTGTCACTATCCTGGCAACTAATCAGGACATTTCAAGTAATTTGCGTCTGAGAGATGAGATTGGGCCATACATAATAAATAGTATGATGAAAGGCGTGTGATCATCCTGCTGCTGGCTGGGATCACATGGCAATGGGCCATGGTTAGTTAGGTTAGGTAGGAGTGTGGTCAAGTCGTTCTCATTGTCATTGCTTTGCTAAACTCGTGACTAATTTGTTGACTAGGCAAAAAGATAGATAATTTGATTCTTGGTGTATTTGGTATCTTGTCTGTCTGTCTGTCTGTCTGTTTGTTTGTCTCGTGGGAACCTAATAATCTTGAGTGTAGGGTGAGAGTTGCGCTGATTGGTGTTGGAATATTTGTTGTTGTTGCAGAGAGTGAACCTGACAAAGCTTGGAACGCCCACATTATGGAGATACTGGAAGCACTTCAACCTTGTAAGCACCATGCTGTGTTGTAATCCTTGATGAGCAAACAATAGAATAGAATAGAATCCATGCTAAGCTTTTTATTCATTTCTGATATGATATTTACTGGATGGTGAAAAAATGTGTGCAGGTGAGCATGAACCCAACTCCATCAGAGGAGCAGCTGTTCCATGGGGTCCAGCAGCATTTCCAGTCCCAGGTACAAACATACATACATGTTGTCTGAAACTTTGCATCAACTAGTAACTGAGAAGACTTGAGACGAGGAAGAAGAATCTAATCATGTGTGCCTTTGTTTCTTCCAAATGCTAAAAAAAAGCAGCAATTGGATGAGTTGCAGGTGATCCTGGGGTTCATCCAGACGGCAAAGAGGCTCAAGACCCTGTACAAGAACAGCTCCTAGCCCAGCCCTCCTTCCTCAGATGCATACATACATATGCTTCACCTTCACCTTCACCAGTGGTTTCTGTTGCTTGCTGTTAGTAGAGAAAGAGAGGTGTCAACTCAAGAAGAGAGAGAGAGAGAGAGAAGAGGTTAGATGATGATGCATCATGTGGTTAAGTAAGTAAGTAAGTTATTAATGTTAGTCTCCTCCTTGAGAAGCAAGCAAGTTGTGAACAGAGAGGGATTTGTACTGGCACATTTGATCAGTACAAATTCTTCAGTAGCTTCTTCTTCTTCTTCTTCTTACTCCTTGTAATGATGAGAGAGAGCGCGCAAAAATGATGGATGATGTAACCCCTTGCTGCTGCTGCTGCTGTTTGTTATAACTGACCACCAGAGCAGACCAAACCAATCTCAGTTATTTGGAGAGATACTAAATACTAGCAAGTATTATAATTAATTAATTAGTTAGTTAATGTGAAGAAGGTACTCTATGGATGGATGGATGAATGAATTATTTTCACATCCTCTTGTTTTTCTACTAGTAGTATTTCAAAATTGATTCATTCCTCTATCTAGAAGAAGAAGATGTATTTCTTTCTTTGGTGTCCGGAAGGAGATCTGGATGTGTTACTACTTTTTTTTTCTAAAATCTAACTGGATCTACTATCTTTTTCTTTGGCCTCCCCTTCCCTACTACCCACAGTGGGAGTAACATAGATAGTAATATTACACATATCTAGATAAAATAGATGATGTGGCAAGCAATAAATAAAGAAATAGAGGCATGTAGTAACATAGCTAGTTACTACTAATATGAGTAACATTACACATATCAAGGCAACATGAGTCTTTTTCAAAAGATGGGATGGTGTGCTGTCCTGGAATTCCGTGCCTCGGGCGCTGAATGAATGAGCCTGGTGTACCATGGACCACATGTCATGTACTACTACTACTACTTGTGCCTGCTCTCTGCATCTGCATGCGGGGCCAAGAGCAAGTGTAGTATGATGCCTCATCCGTCCATTGACCCACTGTGCTGTGCCTTTGCCTGTGCCTCTGCGAGTTGGTAGGATAGGAGCATCTCTGGTCCTCCCCTCCATTCTTGTTCAAGATCTGGCGATTCTGAAAAATGCAATAAGAATGATGACATGATGTATTAAGTCCACACATGATGTAGACCAACAGAGACACCATTGCATTCAAATCTGGCGATTCTGAGAAATGCCACAACAATTTCCAAACTTTGAAAAAAATGCCATTTTCAGTGGCATTTTTTAAAATCTGGGGTGGCGTTTTTCAAAGTTTGCAAAAATTACAGTGACATTTTTCAAAGTTTAGAAATTGTTGTGGCATTTTTATGAATAGCCATAATTGGAGTGGCATTTATCTAATTAACTCAGGAACAGAAGACATGGGTGATTGTGGCGCACGGTGGAGCAGGAGCACGGAGAGGAGAGGATGAGGAGGAGGTGCCGTGAGCATGCGTGCGCTTCACATGCTAGCCAGCCAGCCTCGGCCAGTGTGCGTGCGTGCGTGCAGCATAAACAAAACAAAAAAGAAAAAGCACACATGATGAAGAAGAAGAGTATGTATGGATCATGAGGTGGTCATCAAATCAAAGTGGGCAGAGCATGCTTTCTCCTCTTCTCTTTTCTAGCCTCAAATTTCTCTCGTTTTTACACTTGTACTACCACTACTAACCTCTGCACTAGTTGCTCAAATTTCATTAGTTTTACACGCTTCCAAGTCCATTTGGTTTTAAAAAGGAATGAATCATTCCATGTTTTTTCTAATGTACTCTTCTCTCCTTTTTTCACGCTATATCAAATGATTCCTAGCAAGAGGTTAGGGCATCTCCAATCCAAACTGAACAACCTCAAATCGCCCGCAATCAACAGGTCGGATTAAGCGGTCAGGACACACTTTAATTTGCCATCCAAAGCCACCCCGAATCTGTCCGCGGCCAGACACGTCTGGTTGTATCAAGTCTCACAAACCGGAAGCAAAGTAGGGGGTCTTCACGGGAGCCCGGATCAACCAACGTAGGACTCCGACGCCACAGGTCCACCCAGAACC